>NC_083644.1:1141590-1334090 GCF_963576545.1 Limanda limanda
CAGAAGTCAGAGCCACTGAAATGTTTTCAACAGTTTGCTCCGGAAAATATCGATAATCAGTAAAACATAGAAACAGGAAGTAGAGACTGAATCACTGGAGAAGTCAAACCTGTTTAAAAAGTAACTGAGTACTGTGTGTGTCTGTGTGTTAATGTGTGTGACTGTGTGGTAATGTGTGTGTTAATGTGTGTGTTAATGTGTGTGACTGTGTGTTAATGTGTGTGACTGTGTGTTAATGTGTGTGACTGTGTGTTAATGTGTGTGAATGTGTTAATGTTTGTGACTGTGTATTAATGTGAGTGACTGTGTGTTAATGTGAGTGACTGTGTGTTAATGTGAGTGACTGTGTGTTAATGTGTGTGACTGTGTGTTAATGTGTGTGACTGTGTGTTAATGTGTGTGTTAATGTGTGTGTTAATGTGTGTGTTAATGTGTGTGACTGTGTGTTAATGTGAGTGACTGTGTGTTAATGTGAGTGACTGTGTGTTAATGTGTGTGACTGTGTGTTAATGTGTGTGACTGTGTGTTAATGTGTGTTAATGTGTGTGTTAATGTGTGTGTTAATGTGTGTGACTGTGTGTTAATGTGTGTGACTGTGTGTTAATGTGTGTGACTGTGTGTTAATGTGAGTGACTGTGTGTTAATGTGTGTGACTGTGTGTTAATGTGAGTGACTGTGTGTTAATGTGTGTGACTGTGTGTTAATGTGTGTGTCTGTGTGTTAATGTGTGTGACTGTGTGTTAATGTGTGTGTCTGTGTGTTAATGTGTGTGTTAATGTGTGTGACAGTGTGGTAATGTGTGTGACTGTGTGTTAATGTGTGTGTCTGTGTGTTAATGTGTGTGTTAATGTGTGTGACAGTGTGTTAATGTGTGTGACTGTGTGTTAATGTGTGTGACTGTGTGTTAATGTGTGTTAATGTGTGTGTTAATGTGTGTGTTAATGTGTGTGACTGTGTGTTAATGTGTGTGACTGTGTGTTAATGTGAGTGACTGTGTGTTAATGTGTGTGACTGTGTGTTAATGTGTGTGACTGTGTTAATGTGAGTGACTGTGTGTTAATGTGTGTGACTGTGTGTTAATGTGTGTGATTGTGTTAATGTGTGTGACTGTGTTAATGTGTGTGACTGTGTTAATGTGAGTGACTGTGTGTTAATGTGTGTGACTGTGTGTTAATGTGTGTGATTGTGTTAATGTGTGTGACTGTGTGTTAATGTGTGTGATTGTGTTAATGTGTGTGACTGTGTTAATGTGTGTGACTGTGTGTGACTGTGTGATTGTGTGTTTCCAGGATCAGTCTCTGAAGGACGAGGTGGTTTCTCTCCGTCTGAAGCTCTCGGACCAGGAGCAGGATCTCAAGGACGCCATGGAGCGAGTGAGGAGCTCCAACCGAACCAAAGACAACATGGAGACACTCATCATCAGCCAGAGTCAGTTTCATAAATCCATCTTCAGCCAGAGTCAGTTTCATAAATCCATCATCAGCCAGAGTCAGTTTCATGAATCCATCATCAGCCAGAGTCAGTTTCATAAATCCATCTTCACACGTTTAAAGGAAACGATTTGTTTCAGAGTTTCTTTCCTCTGGATTTATTTGAGTGATCCTGAAACATCTCCTCACTTCCACGTTTACATCTCTGAAAGGGTCATTGAAGTATAATGAAGATATTAAGAATTCTCCTGTACTTTACCTGCATATCTGAAAGATTCTGTTTAACTGATGTGTGTGTGTGTGTGTGTGTGTGTGTGTGTGTGTGTGTGTGTGTGCGTGTGCGTGTGTGTGTGTGTGTGTGTGTGTGCGTGTGCATGTGTGTGTGCGTGTGTGTGTCAACAGTGTCCAGAACACGGGACGTTTTGAGGAAAGCCAAGACGAACCTACAGGTGAGTTCACAGCTTCTCACGTGTTCTAACAGTTTTCTCATCTCAAGTCTTCAGTTCTTTAAAAACTGAAGAAGATGAAGATGATGAAGATCTCACTGTTACTCCCTCTCTCCTCCTGCTGAGTCTCCTCAGGAGAACCAGCTCAGGATTTCCTCTCTTCGCCAAATTTCTTCCTCCATTCCTCCTCCTTCCTCCTCTTCCTCCTTTTATTCCTCCTCCTCCTCCTCTTCCTCACGCCCCTGGCCTGTTAAAGGTACGGCCCTCTGGCTCTGCTGTGTTCCATTAACATGAATATGATGAATAACACAAATATGTTTGAAACTAATCTGACATAATGAAGCTGTTTTCAGACCTGAGTTTGTTCTTCACAATAATCTCCATGAACACATTGTACATGTGAATATAAAGAGTCTGTGATGAGGGACAGGAAGCTTCTGGTTTCTGACCAATCACATTAAAGACATAAAGAGGTGGAGCACAATATTTTTTATTCATCTGCATCTCTCGGCAGAAAGCTGTTAACCCCTAAAGACCCGAGGAGACGTTTTAAAAAACGCTTCAACCCAAACAAACCAGAGGATTTCCAGAGCAGCTGACTGGGATGGTTTCTTTCCTCTGGATCGTTTCTATGGAGGACCGTACATGACTTAAGTATAAATAAATAAATACAGAAATAAATACAGAAATAAATAAATAAATACAGCAATAAATAAATAAATACAGAAATAAAAAAGGAAATAAATTAATTAATACAGAAATAAATAAATAAATACGTTAATAACAACAGAAATGTCTAAATAAATGTCTTAAATATATTTGCACATTTATTTATTCCCTGATTTATATTTTTCACGTTTTCAATCACCTTATGCTAATGAGAAAGGCGGGCCTAACCCCAGTCTCGAGCAGGATTGGTCAACTGAGCTATACACACACACGCACACACAGGCCCCGTGGCTCCGCCCCCCTCAGTGCCACACACTTGCACAGAGACAGAAGCAGGGACTGAGATTATACTCATTATACTCTTGTGACCAATCCTGCATGAGACTGCGGTTAGGCCCGCCTTTCTCATTAGCATAAGGTGATTGAAAACGTGAAAAAAATATAAATCAGGGAATAAATAAATGTGCAAATATATTTAAGACATTTATTTAGACATTTCTGTTGTTATTAACGTATTTATTTATTTATTTCTGTATTAATTAATTTATTTCCTTTTTTATTTCTGTATTTATTTATTCATTTCTGTATTTATTTATTTATACTTAAGTCATGTATGGTCCTCCATACGTTTCAGGTCTGGAAACAGCTTCAGGATAATGAGCAGAATAAAAAGACACTGTCCACTTCTGCCAGTTTGGACACAAACAGCTTGTCCCTCCACACGTCTGCTAACAAACCTCTGTCCTCTGCTTTTCTAACGTGGGCACTTCCCCTTTCTGTTTTCTTGTGATGAACAACTTGGAGTGGAAGGAAGTTTGTAACGTTTGGGTGAATCATTTAAGATGGAAAGGTAAATTAAAAACTTAAATTCTCTTTTGTCTTTCAGGTGAAAACCCTCAAGGCTTCTGGGAGCTCGCCCTGTCTCCTGGTCGCAGCGTCATGATGAAGTCTCAAGCTTCCTCCTCTTCCTCCTCTTCCTCCTCTACGGTCCTGGGACCTGCTCCGTCCCACCAGCGCCCCCTGCAGGCAGCCTTACTGTAGTGCACCAGCCCAGAGTTCCTTCCTGTTCACACAGAAGATTCTGTCTCTCAGTGACTGGGGAACATCTCAGTGATGTACGACATGCTGTTGGATGTTTGTTTGGTTTCTGACGACAGTTTCTGAATGTGAACGATCATCATAGTTTCATTATTGGTTTAACTTGTTGAGGACAAAGTCGACTGAAGTGTTTGAGTTGTGAACGGACTCTTTTAGGTTTGTGCGTTTGCTCTTATGTGTGAAACACTGTCAGGAACTTGAACTAAAAACAACATCATTAGAAATAAAAAAGCTAGTTTTTCCAAACCCGAAGCTTCCGATCAGAACCCGAACAAACGGCACCTGACGGCAGCAGGAGATCGGGACTCAACCAAACTGCAAAGTGCTTCCTCTCAGCTTCTGGTGAAGCTTGTGTTTAATGTAGAACCGTGAGCAGCTTGTGGAAACTAAGCCATACTTTGTTATTCTTTTGTCCTCATCATACTGAGAATGTCATCAAGTGGCCAAACTACTGATATAAGGAAAAGTGACTCAGAATATCCTGCAGACATTTTGTTTTTTTTGCTTTTAATGTCAAATAAAACAAAAGTAAGACTTTATTTCTCGTTATCGTCAAACTCGAGAGACTCACTGTTGAATATTGAGTCTGTTCTCTGAAGATATATTTAAAAAAAAGGTCCAACCCAGTTTTTCCTGCAGAGACGCAGCTGCAGGTGAGAGAAACGTCTGATGAGCAGCGTCTTTAATAACCTGTAAATAATCACGCACATGCGCAGACTGAGCAGTTTGCACGATGCCTTCAGGGACCTGTCAGACAATCAGTAAAACACGGAGAGAAACTGATCTTTAGTGCACGGTCCAAAAAACATGATTTGGCTTTTTTATAAATGGACCATGCTGTTATCTCTTTTTTATTTTATTAGCCTTTAGGCGTTTTAATTAAAAATGTTAGCTAAATTTGTGAATATTTGTTTAGATGACAATCACTTTCCAAATAAATCTTGAAGTTTGTTAATATTCTTTCTTCTGAACTTGTGCACGACCCCTTTTTCTAAAACGTTATTTAATTTTTTTATTTTCTTATTTGATTTCTCTGTCGATGAACTGACCGGTTTCTTTTTGTGCATGAACTGTGGCTCAATCGCCCTCGAATACTTTTACTGAAATATGCAATTTCTGGGTTTCTGTGCAATATTGGCCTCTGTGTTTGCTTTCTGTTGCTGTATTACTTCTGGGTTTTAAAGTGCCACGTCGTCTGTTTCCAGCTGATTTAAACAAACAGTTTCATGATCCTCACATTTCTGCTTTGATATGAATTAGATTTAACTCCAACATTAAAAAGGCAAAGAAACAGAAAGAGAAAAACAGTGTTGTGGTTTATTTTGTGAAACCAGAGTTTTAAATATTCTCTTGTGTGATTCGTCACAGGTCAAAGGTCACATTGGAAAGTGTCTTTGTGGTTTTAGGAACCACATCTTGTGTGTGTGTGTATATGAAAGTGTGTGTACATTGATGCAGCTGTTTGTTTTTTGTTGCTGTGAGAGAAGAGATTGTCTTTGAATAAAGACCGGCTGTATTTTTATGCATGTTCTCTTTAATAAAAATGTTTTGGGTTAAAAAGAGACAGAAAAATAACCTTTTCAATAAAAGGAAAGTACATAACTTCTGTCTCGTTTGTGTTTGTTTAAAACAACTTAATTCCCTCTGGAGTAAAGAAGAATAAACCAACACAACTCTGTACACCACAGCCTCCAACAACACTGAATTATTTTATCATAATGGTGTGATCATAAAAAGATCAATAAAGAAATAATTTAGGTGAGTGTAGTATACAGCTAGTTGTTTGAATATTTACATATTCTGTCTTAAATTATGAATACATGCTCTTTGTATTATTCCGTCAACATTCTAACTTCATGATGTTTCAGATGATTTTGAGTAAAATCCGTTAGAGTGAGATAATAAAACTGAGACAGATTCAGAAATGAGCAGCACCCCAACCCATCAACAGGGGGCAGCAGAGTGTCACATGTCTGAGCCTCGTCACCGCTCAGTGACACGTGTCAGCTGCTCGCTCACATTCAAACGGTTTATTTATTATATTTATTAAGAGTTAACATGTTTGTTCACTTCGCATCTTTCATGTTGGAGCCAAGTGGTTTTATTTACAGAGCAGCTTCACACACAGAAGTAGATTCCAGCTGCTGCACAGGGACGAAATTAATCATCTTCATCACTAAACAAGAAAAAGGAAAGAGATTCATAAAAGCAAAATAAAAGAGGTGAAGAGAATACACGAAATTAAAAGGATATAATATGTCTACAGATTTAAGAGCACTGTCACAAAATAATAAACATTGATGGTAAGACCTTAGATCTGCTTTTGAACAGTTTAGTCACAGTAACTTGTGAATACAAAATATTCAAATCTAGATTTAAAAGCAGCAGTGGATTGTGTGTTCGTATAAATATAAGACAGGGACGACAGATCCAAATGATCTGCTGGACAGATGGTGTGGTTATTTATTATTGTTCATTATACCAGTAAAATAAACAATAGGATTATAACATAAAATAATAATTAAAAATAATGCTTTGTTGTGACACAATGACAGTTCTTCTTCAACTGCTCTTTGTTCTTATATTATTTATTCTTTATATTGACTGTCTGTCCTCCTGTCTGTCCTCCTGGCTGTCCTCCTGTCTGTCCTCCTGTCTGTCCTCCTCTCTGTCCTCCTGTCTGTCCTCCTGTCTGTCCTCCTGTCTGTCCTCCTGTCTCTCCTCCTGCTGTCCTCCTGTCTGTCCTCCTGGCTGTCCTCCTGTCTGTCCTCCTGTCTGTCCTCCTGGCTGTCCTCCTGGCTGTCCTCCTGTCTGTCCTCCTGTCTGTCCTCCTGTCTGTCCTCCTGTCTCTCCTCCTGCTGTCCTCCTGTCTGTCCTCCTGTCTGTCCTCCTGTCTGTCCTCCTGTCTGTCCTCCTGTCTGTCCTCCTGTCTGTCCTCCTGTCTGTCGCTTAGTTGCTTAGTTATTTTCTTCTGAAGAAACCATGTGTGTGCGCTGCTGTTGTCACCATAAAACGAAGGTCGCTGTTCACTCAGGGAGAAATGGTTTGTTACCTGCTACAGCATGGAGGGTACGACACACACACACACACACACACACACACACACACACACACACACTGGTCCTCTCCAACACAGACCTTTTAACTCCCTTGAACGTGTTCCTCTGTCTCCTCAGAGATCCCAGAGACGTGGGCTCAGCGCTGGGCGGGAGACTTTGACCTCAACCCTGAACTCCACCTTCCTGCTGAGAACAAGTTCATCGGTCAGTCCATCACTTTGACTCGATCTCAGACACATTGTGTACGTCCATATCATGAACGCATGAGTGAACTCGTGTGTGCAGACGTACAAACGGTCCTCAGGGAGCGACGAGGTCTTCAACAGATTCAAACTTTGATTTTTCTTTGCAGCAACGGATTTCGCCCTGAAAACGTTTGATTGTGCGGACACGGAGTTTCCCGTCAGGATCGTGAACAACGAGCGCGGCTGTCTGTGGTACAAGAAGGACAACAAGTTCAAGATCCCCAAAGGTGCGTCCGCCGTCTGATTGGTCGAGGAAACGTCCGGTGAAAAGCTGAACCATCCGATGATTGGATGTGATTTCTGATGCTTCAGTAATCTTTCATTTCCTTGATTTATCAGTTGTAACAAACTGATGAAGTCGTTTTCAGGTTCAGGTAAATTCCTGAGCCCGTCTTTTTGTGTGTTTCAGCTTCTATTCGTTTCAACTTGATCTCCCCGGTGATACAGAGGAGCCCAGAGAAGTACGAGACTTTACCGTCATCACACAGCAAACACCACAAACACACCATTTCAAATCCAACCAGTGCAAACTATGTTGTTGTTGTTCGTCCTCCAGTCTTGTTCTGTTCGACATCTTCGTCAACATCCTGGCTCACAACCTGGCGGAGCCGGCGTATGAGGCGGACGTGGCGCAGCTCGAGTACAAGCTGGTGGCCAGCGAGCACGGACTGGTGATCCGGCTGAAAGGCTTCAACCACAAGCTGCCGGTGAGGAGAAGCTCGCTGCGGAGAGTGAACAGGGAGTTGATGGAGATGTTTTCCAATGTGTTCTATGCGTTTGAAGAAATATCATATGTGGATTCTTTAACCTCTAACACATCCACATCAGTTTAGTGCCTGTTCTTCAGTTTGTGCTTTGACGTCAGAATGTGGAAACAACAAAGACACTGTGACCAACGTGTGTCGTCAGAAATCTGTCTCCACTAGAGTTTAACACGTCACAGTAAAGTTCAACCTTACTCTCATTTTCTGACGGATTTTAAACGTGATGAAAAACAGTGAGTTGCTCAGAAACGTGACTTCCTGCTCAGTGAGCGCTGAGAGATTCCAACCTCTTCCCTCGTCTGTTCAGCTGCTGTTGACGCTGATCGTGGATCACCTGGCGGACTTCAGCGCCGAGCCGGGCGTCTTCACCATGTTCTCAGAGCAGCTGAAGAAAACCTACTTCAACATCCTCATCAAACCGGAGCGACTCGGGAAGTACGTCACACATCCTGCTGCGGGTCGGGGGGGGTGGGCAAGAGGCGGGGTTTACCTGGACAGGTCACCTGTCCATCACAGTAGTGACACACACACAGACGTGGTTCTGTTTGATCCAGATCCAGATCACCTGGGGCCTGAATTTGTCTGAGGCTGAAAACTTTGTGAACTTCTCAGTGAGAGGCTCTGGTTCCTTTGGACAGAGCCAGGCTAATAGTTTCCCTCTGTTTCCAGTCTTTATGCTAAGCTAAGCAGCGGCTGTACTCACACGTGAGAGGAACTAACCTGAACATGGAACTCTCCAGCTCGACTGTAAGAACCAACACACTGTCCCTCTGTCTCTCTGCAGAGACGTCCGTCTGATGATCCTGGAGCACTGTCGCTGGTCAGTCATTCAGAAGTATCAGTCCTTCAGAAGTATCAGGCTGTGGTCAAAGGTCTGACCGTGGACGACCTCATGGCGTTTGTCAGCGGGCTGAAGGCGGAGCTCTACACTGAGGGGCTGGTGCAGGGAAACTTCACCAGCACGGTGAGACACACACAGAACAACACGTCACAAAACAAGTCGACACAAACTACTGGACATGTCACCAGGAATCCTGGTGGAAGGATGGTCCTTCTAGTTTACATCTAGTTCTGTTTTAATCTGTCGCTCGATGTTTCCTCCAACAGGAGTCCAGGGGGTTTCTGCAGTACTTCACCCAGTGAGTATCCTGCTTTACATATTAATGTACTTTACATGTATAATTTACAGTTTATTCAAAAGTGAGATTTCTGTCATCTGACAAAGTATTTACACCCCTGAATTCTTTAAACGTCATTAAATTATCAGAAGAAACAAACCTCATGATCAGGACAATAGATAAATTGAATTAAAAATCCCAGTCTGACTTGGTGTGTGTGTGTCCCTGCAGGAAGCTGCAGTACCAGCCTCTGTCTGCAGAGGTCCCCGTGCTGTTCCGGGTGGTGGAGCTGCCTCAGAAAAATCATCTCTGTAAAGTCAAATCTCTCAATAAGGGAGACGCAAACTCTGAGGTCACTGTCTACTACCAGGTGAGCGATGAGAAACGCTTTCCTCTTTACTTCTGTCCTGAGGAAACGTACGTAAGGATCAGTGAAGAAATGTCGTCTGCAGCTCAAAGCACCGAAAACAATCTACAGATTCAACAACAGTTTTTAGTTTGAGAGTCACAGATAAATTCCCAGTTGCACTGAAATTCAGCAGATTCGTTTCAAATTTTGGTAAAAGAAAGACGTCAATTTTTTATTTGAATTTTAAAGTTAAAAAATGATTAAACAGTAATAGACAATAGAACAAAGTATAAAAAAGAAGCACTTAAGAGAGAAATGAGGAACTGGATCCTATTTAAATACATAGATACATATTTAGGTGAACTGAGGTTTGTTCTTCGGCTGAGGGTCACCAGGTCACGTGTCTCCTCTCGTCCTGAACGTCCATGTTCTGTCTTAAAAGTTGAATCTGTCTGTTTCAGTCGGGGCTGAAGAACCTCAGAGAGCACGCCCTCATGGAGCTGATGGTGGTGAGTGTTTCACACAAACTCACCAACACAACCTTATGTCTCCGTCTCTGTCTTTATCGTCTCACATCTTCAGCTGATCTGTAGAGAACTTCACAATCCATAGTGTCCCTGTGTCTTTAATAAGGCGGGGTTTATATACACGTCACTGCTGATTGGACAACACCTCTGACACACCCACCGAACCAGAGGAAACGCTAGCAAAACGCTCTGAGATTGAACGACTCTCCTCACTCTCGCTGATCTGTTGTGCTGCTGCAGAAAAGTCTTATTATGTTGTTGTAACTGCACACAAGTCCAAACAGTGTCCTCGTGTCCTCGTGTCCTTGTGTCCTTGTGTCCTTGTGTCCTCGTGTCCTCTCAGATGCACATGGAGGAGCCCTGCTTCGACTTCCTCAGGACGAAGGAGACACTGGGGTGAGTGGTGTTTTAATGAAACTGAGTTGAAGTGAGGGATGATGTTTCTCGACCCGTCCCCAACGAGCCTCTGATCCCACGACCTCCAGGTACCAGGTGTACCCGACCTGCAGGAACACCTCAGGAGTGCTGGGCTTCTCCGTCACCGTGGAAACACAGGCCACCAAGTTTAGGTGAGGTGACTTTGTAACCGTGAAGCTCCAGAGAAGGTGACATCTCAGAGCCGAGCCGTTAAAGAACGTCTTCTTCTCCTCGCAGCACCGAGTTTGTCGAGGCGAAGATCCAAGAGTTCCTGGTCAGTTTCGGGGAACGCCTGGCGAGTCTGAGCGAGGAGGCCTTCAGGACCCAGGTGACGGCTCTCATCAAGCTGAAGGAGTGCGAGGACGCTCACCTGGGGGAGGAAGTGGACCGCAACTGGTTTGAGGTGGTCACCCAGCAGTACGTCTTCGACCGGCTCAACAAGGAGGTGAGACACAAAGACATTCACACACACACGAGGACATTCCTCCCTTGTTTTCCTGTTTTAAAGGTTATAAATAAAGCTCCTGAATGCATTCAGTTTGTCTGTGGTTGTAACCTGCTGTGGTCTCTGTTGCAGATCCAGGTTCTGAAGCACTTCACTCAGGAGGAGCTGGTCTCCTGGTTCCTGGAGCACAGAAACACCAGCAGCAGGAAGCTCAGTGTACACGTGAGTTTGATCTGATGCTAAATTTAACCTGGGATCTCTTCTGTGTTTGCTTCTAAATTATTAATTTATGGAACAAACACATGATTAGAAAACGAGTCTCAGTTTGTTTCTGGATCTGTGGTATGATGATAAAAGCTCCACAAGATGTGAGGTGGTTCTTTAACTCGTGTGTTTTCTGTCTGTGGTCAGGTGGTGGGCTTCGGGGTCGAGGAGAACGACCCCACGGATCAGAGCGTCGCCTGCGGCTCAGACGGCTCTGACAACCCCCCCACCTCGTCCTACGGCGAGGTCAGCGAGCTGACCTTCCTGTCGGCCGCCTCGCCATCACTCCAGGACGCCACGCTCATCAGCGACATCAGAGCGTTCACTTCCTCCCCCCCCCCTGCACCCCTACCACAAAATCCTCAGCTAGGCCACTCCCACTGCAGAGCTACAACAAACTCCACTAAAGACTGACACAGTAACCATGGCGACGACTAGCACTCGTTATCACACTGGTCAAAGAGGTCGAGTTTAGGACACAAACCGAGAAACGTTTCAGAAATGTAAGTTATTTTCTTTATGTGATAACGCTGTGTTCATGTCCCGCAGGAAAATGTAGATCTGAGCTTCTTATTGATAAATCATCATCGGCTGTAAATAAAAATGGACGACGCTTCTCCACCCACTTCAGAAAAGAAGCGAAAATATCTCAGATGCAAACGCTGCCATCTTGTGGTGTTGACGTCATTTACAGTCAGAGTGTAATCCGACCTAATCCTCAAACAACAAATTCAATCTGTTAACGTGGAGGTTTATTACCTTTACTGCAGCCAGCCACCAGGGGGCGAAAGAGATGCTTCATCATGTTGTCCATCTTTAGTTACAGTCTGTGGTTCAGACCTCAGTGTAAAATGTTTGAACTTTGACCTTAACCCCAAATTAAACCAAGTCTGTGACAAACACTTATTTTTATTATTATTATTATTATTATTTATAATAATTTGTGGAAACTTTTAATTGAAGCATACGTCACAGTTGAACAAAGATAAACATTTATGATCAAAATGATAATAAACACAGAAATCAATAAGTCTTCTCACTAAAGAAGCTGGAACCAGAGTTATTAAAATATTGAAACATTTATACGGAGGTGATTCACGGTTCCTCCTGATTGCTCTGTGAAATGAGATTTTCCCAGGTGCAGTGAACGCAGCACGATGATCCCACTGTAATATTCTGTTATTTCGATGTGTAGATCTGAACAGAAACTGATGAACAGCACGAATCTGTTGTTGAGCCGGACGACGAGTTTGACTATAAAATAATCCGACATCGTAATAACATTTTCAGTTCAATGGCATTTAAAAATAGCTTCTGATTGTTAATTCTTTAAATGATAATAAAAAATCTTCAAGTGTTTGTAAAATGTTTTTAAATTATTTGTGTCACAGTTTTTAGTGATTTTTGTTTCTACAGCATCTTTATTATGATAAAAATATGAAAACTAATGTTCAGAGCAGCATCGTGACGTGATGGTAACTATGAGGAGTTCCTTCTGGTCGTCATGACGACGCTGTGAGTGTCCTCAGTGTCTCAGAGCCGGAGACGAACAGATGAATGCGTGTTGAGTTTCTGCCGAGCAGCTTGAGGAGATCCAGCTGCCGGGGTTTTCAACCAGCACACAGTCGTCCCTGGTGCGGCTCGGCAGCGCCCCCCTCAGCCTGGAGAAGGACACTGAGCTGCCGTCCGCCCACGTCCAGCCCCTCGGACCTGGAGACAGACCTGAGGACAAGCAGGGGACGGATCAGCAGCTGCTCCAGCTGGAGGCTCGAGGCCTGAACGTGCTGCGTCACTCACCGATCCAGAACGGCTGCTTCCTGGAGAACCTCCACAGCCAGGACATGTCTCTCCTGGAGCGCACGCTGGTCAAGCTGCTGTTGAACCTGGGAGACAACCGCACCTGCCCATTAACTCAATTAGTTCCCATGGCAACCGCTGGGATTTCTGACACCTTTTTGTTTCCAGATTTTCATTGAATGAGAAACGTGGAGTGAAAAGTTCAACAACAACTTTCACTAGGGCTACGTTGTAGCAGTTGCGGGCCCAAGCACCCGCACGTTGAAGTCTGTTGTGGTCGGGGGAGAGAGCGATCGATGACCAAGCGCACGCCTCCGCGTTGCATGCGTGTTGTGCTCCTTGGCGAAGATAAACGCTTCACTTCCTGCGTCCGTCACGCGATGCGTGTGATGCGATAGCACATCACACTGGGACGATTTTATGTAAATCGAATGATAGTTGTAAAACAAAGCTTACTTCCTGTTGCCAGTAGGTGGCGCCATCACTACTATTGCATACAGACTAATCTGTTCAAGTAGGGGCTCTGATGTAGCGTGAGCAATTTTGTGTCAATTGGACAATGTTACAACAACTTAATTTTCACTCTGATCAGCAGGTGGCGCTATGACCCTGAACTAATATTAATATATGGATGTGTTCAAGTCACCATTGTGATCAAAGGTCAGTAGTTCTGAGCCGGTTGGATAATGCAGAGTGGATTTACAAAGTACTCAGTAGGTGGCGCTATGACACTGAGGAAATAATGACACAGAGATGTGGTTCCTGATCATGTGACAGAAGTTTGGTGGTGATAGGACAATGCACAGTGGAGTTATGACAACATCGTGTCCTTTGCCAAAGGAGACAATGTTGTCATTGATGTGCGGCGAAAGTTTGGACCCGATTGGACCAAATATGCCAGAGATACAGAAGCTTGTGTTTTGATGACGTGTAATCAAACGAAGTTCAAGTTGATCGGATGAAAGCCGTATGACAAGTTCGTCAAAGTATAAATGTGGAAAATGGCCAAAATAGCCATTAAAGTCAAAATGGCGGGCTCCCTGTTTTCATATCTATCCAAGAGACTTATTTGTTTGTTATGAAAAGACACATGTCCAGTGTTGCCACAGTTACTTTGAAAAAGTAACTTAGTTACTTTACAGATTACTTGATTTTAAAAGTAACTTAGTTACTTTACAGATTACTTAATTTTAAAAGTAACTAAGTTAGATTACAAGTTACTTTATTAGTAACATTCAGCAGCTGCCGACAACACCCCCGCCGCCTCAACATAAGAATGACAACCGGTTTTGCCAACACTCACTTTATTAGATGTGCATTTTTAAAAGTAATGTACACAACAACAACGTATAATGTATCTCCTGACATTTTAAGTTGAACTCAAAAACTATTTCCTGAAAAAATACATGTTTTTCTAAAAATAAATAAAAAAAATCACTGCTTTTAATGACTCAAGTCTATTTGAGTTTACAGAACTCAGCTGGGGATCCAATCCAAACCCTAACTCCAGCATAGAGCGGCTGAGTGAATGTGGTCTGGACTCTGTGGAGGAGAGTCATGGTGTCAGAGACGCTGTAGAAGGACAGAACACCTGCACTGTGATCCAGGTACACTCCTACTCTGGAGGACCGAGGACCTGACACTAGAGTCTGAACGCTGTTGTGATTAAAGTAACAACGGTCTCTAAAACAATCTAATAACCAAGATTTATCATTTGATCCCAAACTACATTCACTTGATGATCCTGTTCTGCTGATATTCTTGTATGCGACTGCTACACCAGCTTCTTCCAACTCCCCCACCTCCACCTCCACCTCCCAGTAACAACGTCCAGTCAGACTCTCTCTACTCAGGACCTGAGGCCAAAAAGTGAATCTGTCTGGGTGATCAGAATAAGACTGTTCTCCATCCATATGTGTTACTTTTCTGTTTCCCTCAGATAATAACAGCTCTGTGTATGCTGTGTTTGGATCCAGTGTGATTTCCTGTGAATATCTTAAGAAGTCAGCTCTGGTCTCTGGCTCTAGTTGTGCCAGTAAAACATCCACTTGAGACACAATCTGTAAAATCTCTGTCTCTGTCTCACTCAGAATGTCCTGTAGTCGACCTCTGACCTGTGACACAGCTGCTGTCACGTCCTCAAAGTCCCTCAGAGGACGGAACCTGAAGCTGGATGAGTGTGTAGATTCACTGAGTGGTGACAGTGAGGGGTAGTTGTGTAGAAGCTGGTTGTGATCCTCTGTGTCTGAGAGCTGCTTCAGTTCATGGTCTTTCCTCCTCAGCTCAGTGATCTCCTGCTCCAGTCTCTCCTGAAGCTCTCTGACTCGACTCACTTCAGTTTCCTGCTGGGATCTGATCTGCTGCTCCACATCAGAGCTTCTTTTCTCCAGCAGAGGGATCAGCTCAGTGAAGATCTCCTCACTGTCCTCCACTGCTTTATCAGCAGAGCCATTGACGTCCTCCTCCTCCTGTTGAAGCAGCTTCACATCTTTCTCTGTGTCCTGGACTCTCTGCTGGATTGTTCGTCTCCTCCGCCTGAGCTCTCTCTGCCTCTTAGTTCTTTCTGCTGCAG
This sequence comes from Limanda limanda, assembly GCF_963576545.1. Taxonomy (NCBI): domain Eukaryota; kingdom Metazoa; phylum Chordata; class Actinopteri; order Pleuronectiformes; family Pleuronectidae; genus Limanda; species Limanda limanda. Next base: position 1,156,791 of record NC_083644.1, read on the forward strand.
CTGACACTGTGTCGTGGTCTTTATGTTCCTCCACAGAGCAGAGATAACAGATACACTGCTGATCAGTGCGGCAGAACATCTTCATCACCTCGTTGTGACGAGAGCAGATGTTCTCCTGGAGCTTCTCCCAGGGCTCCACCAGCTTGTGCTTCTTCAATGGAGGGGACTGAAGATGATGCCGGAGGTGTTTTTCACAATAAGAGGCCAAACAAACCAAACAGGACTTGAGAGATTTCCGTTTTCTCCCAGTGCAGACATCACAGGCCACATCTTCAGGTCCAGCATAGCAGTGATAAGCAGGAGCAGCTTGGAGTCCAGTCTTCTTCAGCTCCTCCAGTGAAGCAGCTAACATGGTGCTTGTCTCCAGGACAGACCTGGAGACAGGGTCTGTCTACACTGAGGGCAGCTGTAGCTTCCTCTCTCCTCCTCTTTGTCTCAGTGGGTGTTAATAAGGCTCTTACAGTAGCTGTGTGCACACTATTGAAAAGAGCAACAGTCTACCTCTCCTCAGCAGTGTTGTCACACTGTTCAAAGGCAGCTGCCTTTAGTGTAGCTGCCTTTAAACAGTGTGACATACTGTTATATTTTAAGACTTTGATGCAGGCCAATTAAAAGTGGATGGCGGGCCGCAGTTTGGACACCCCTGGTCTAGGGTTAGGGTTAGGTCTAGGCCCCGAAAAAGCCCAAAATGGCAAATAGTAATAATAATGAATAATAATAATAATAATAATAATAATAATAATAACAAGTACAAGTGTATCAAAGAAAAAATGTGGAATATGGCCAAAATGGCCACTAAATGCAAAATATCAGGCTTCCTGTTGTGTTTTTCCAATTGCACCAAGAGACTTTTTTGTTTGTCTGGTCATGATACACCTGTATATCGATTTTTGTGAAGATAGGTCAATGGGAACACCTTCCGGGGGTCTCGGGGGTCTCGGGGGGCACCGTTGAGCCATTTTGCGACGCCCATTGAAAATTCCTTCAGAATACGTAAATTTTCACCACTTTCTAACTTTCTGCAAATTTTGGTAATAAAATTACCAAAATTTTATTACCATTGAATTGAAAATTCTGAAGGAATTTTCAATTATTATTATTATTACTATTATAATAATTCAGAATACGTAAATTTTCACCACTTTCTAACTTTCTGCAAATTTTGGTAAGAAGTTGAGCATGTTAAAGCCCTCAAAAAGCCAATTCATTTGCCTGAATAATAATAATAATAATAATAATAATAATAATAATAGTAATAATAATAATAATTGAAAATTCCTTCAGAATACGTAAATTTTCACCACTTTCTAACTTTCTGCAAATTTTGGTAAGAAGTTGAGCATGTTAAAGCCCTCAAAAAGCCAATTCATTTGCCTGAATAATAATAATAATAATAATAATAATCCTTACAATTTCAATAGGGTCTCACCAGACACCTTTGATGTCTGTGCTCGGGCCATAATGAAAAATAAATTTTCACCACTTTCTAACTTTCTGCAAATTTTGGTAAGAAGTTGAGCATGTTAAAGCCCTCAAAAAGCCAATTCATTTGCCTGAATAAAAATAATAAATATAAAATTTTTAGGGCTGCAAAGCAGCACTGGGTGGGCCCGAGCACATCCATTTTGAAGCGTTGCATGCTTTTTGTCTGAAAAAACAAAAATAACCAGTTCTGAGAGAGAGAGAGAGACGTGACCTTTGCAAGACATAAAGTTTCCTTTGATCTAGGAAGACTGAAATCAAAGGATTCATGGTCCATGTATGTCCGCGCTACAGAACATCGTGTTTTAATGGCGTGTAATCAAATTTTGACGCCACGCCACGGTCACACCGTGTGATTAAAAAAAAATCCGTCAGTCAGTTTTTATCTCCATCTTGTTGTGATGACACTCATCTCAATTTGAAGTTGATCCGATGAAAACCCTGGTACAAGTGTATCAAAGAAAAAATGTAGAATATGGCCAAAATGGCCACTAAATACAAAATATCAGGCTTCCTGTTTTGTTTTTACAATTTTTTGTGAAGATAGGTCAATGGGAACACCTTCCGGGGGTCTCGGGGGGTCTCGGGGGGCACCGTTGAGCCATTTTGCGACACCCATTAAAAATTCCTTCAGAATACGTAAATTTTCACCACTTTCTAACTTTCTGCAAATTTTGGTAAGAAGTTGAGCATGTTAAAGCCCTCAAAAAGCCAATTCATTTGCCTGAATAATAATAATAATAATAATAATACTAATAATAATAATAATTAAAAAAAAATCCGTCAGTCAGTTCTTATCTCCATCTTGTTGTGATGACACTCATCTCAATTTGAAGTTGATCCGATGAAAACCCTGGTACAAGTGTATCAAAGAAAAAATGTGGAATATGGCCAAAATGGCCACTAAATACAAAATATCAGGCTTCCTGTTTTGTTTTTACAATTGCACCCAGAGACTTTTTTGTTTGTTTGGTCATGATACACCTGTATATCGATTTTTGTGAAGATAGGTCAATGGGAACACCTTCCGGGGGTCTTGGGGGGTCTCGGGGGGCACCGTTGACCCATTTTGCGACGCCCATTGAAAATTCCTTCAGAATACGTAAATTTTCACCACTTTCTAACTTTCTGCTAATTTTGGTAAGAAGTTGAGCATGTTAAAGCCCTCAAAAAGCCAATTCATTTGCCTGAATAATAATAATAACCAGTTCTGAGAGAGAAAGAGACGTGACCTTTGCAAGACATAAAGTTTCCTTTGATCTAAGAAGACTGAAATCAAAGGATTCATGGTCCATGTATGTCCGCGTTACAGAACATCGTGTTTTAATGGCGTGTAATCAAATTTTGACGCCACGCCACGGTCACACCGTGTGATTAAAAAAAAATCTGTCAGTCAGTTTTTATCTCCATCTTGTTGTGATGACACTCATCTCAATTTGAAGTTGATCCGATGAAAACCCTGGTACAAGTGTATCGAAGAAAAAATGTGGAATATGGCCAAAATGGCCACTAAATACAAAATATCAGGCTTCCTGTTTTGTTTTTACAATTGCACCCAGAGACTTTTTTGTTTGTTTGGTCATGATACACCTGTATATCGATTTTTGTGAAGATAGGTCAATGGGAACACCTTCCGGGGGTCTCGGGCTGTCTCGGGGGGCACCGTTGAGCCATTTTGCGACGCCCATTGAAAATTCCTTCAGAATACGTACATTTTCACCACTTTCTAACTTTCTGCTAATTTTGGTAAGAAGTTGAGCATGTTAAAGCCCTCAAAAAGCCAATTCATTTGCCTGAATAATAATAATAATAATAATAATAATAATAATCCTTACAATTTCAATAGGGTCTCACCAGACACCTTTGATGTCTGTGCTCGGGCCCTAATAAAATAAAGTCTTTCTTGACCTGACATATTAAACTGTTAACACTGTAATGGAAGAACTTACTACTTATGATCTACATTGTTTATAAATGTAACTTTTCAACATGTTTTATGAACATTGTACCTGTTGTTCACAGCATTAGAGAAGCAAGGAGTGGTTTTACAAACAGCTGTTCTGTGAGGCAGCCTGGCATTGACAGTAGTAGGGATCTTGTTTATTATGGCACGAAACGAGGGCGATTCAACTTAATTGTCGCATAGGCTTCATGACTTCACTCCCAGAGACGCAAGAAGAAAATCAAATATATTGTAACGGACTGGGTTCATGTTTATGTTTGGATTTGACGTATGTTCAGTAAAGTGTGTTGAAGGAGCGTTCCGATATCCTGAGGGTCAGTGAAGGGGTCGGGGTGGGACATGTGACTGTTTGGACCAATAGGATGGCGTTGTTGGGGATGTCAGGCCCTCATTGGCTGCTTGTGTTGGGATCGGGGGGCAATGAGGAAGTGAAGTGTTGTTGATGTGTGCGAGTGAGACGGAGTAAGAGCGAGAAGTGCACATGTTCGTGTAGATGATAATAAAAGTAACAAAAAGTAGACAAAATAGTAACGCACAGTGACTTGGAGGAGTAACTTTAATCTGATTACTGGTTTGGAAATAGTAACGCGTTAGATTTCTCGTTACTGAAAGAAGGGGTCAGATTAGAGTAACGCGTTACTAAGTAGCGCGTTACCGGCATCACTGCACATGGTCCTATAGATTGTTGTACATGTCGGCCAATCGTAGTGCCGGGGCTGCCCTTTAGGGGGCGCTAGTCAGTTATTTTGCCACGCCCATTCCTTAAAACCATCTGAATGTCTGCAGGTGGGGGGGGTGGTTGTTGATACACACATGTAGTTTGAGGGAGGTTGAACCTCGAACACCGAAGTTACAGCTATTTCGCCTTGAAAAAGCCCAAAATGGAAATGCAAATCCTTGGAAATACAGTAGGGCCTCCCACCGCTCGGTGCTCAGGTTCTTTCATGTCAGTGTATTTATAGATTTCTGTCTTTACAAAGTGAGAACTAAATATGTGTGATAGAGGAAGGTCAGTGTTTGATTGACAGCTGATCTCTGTGCGGAGCAGAAACGTCACCACGACGAACTTTGATCAACAAACATGGAGAAAAAAGAAGTTAAAGATTTACACACAGAATCTAAATCACTGCTTTTAATGACTCGAGTCTAATTGAGTTTACAGAACTCAGCTGTGGATTCATAATAAACCGTAACTCCAGCATAGAGAGGCTGAGTGAATGTGGTCTGGACTCTGTGGAGGAGAGTCATGGTGTCAGAGACGCTGTAGAAGGACAGAACACCTGCTCTGTGATCCAGGTACACCCCTGCTCTGGAGGACCAAGGACCTGACACTGGAGTGTAGATGCTGTTGTAATTAAATTCATAATAGTTTCTTTCATAATGAAATGACCAAGATTTATCATTGAATCCAAATTTACATTGAAGTGAGTTTCCTTTTCTTCTGATATTCTTGTATGCGACTGCTACACCAACTCCTTCTCCCCCCATCTTCACCTCCACCTCCCAGTAACAACGTCCAGTCAGACTCTCTCTACTCAGGACCTGATTCCAATAAGTGAATCTGTCTCGGTGAGCAGAATAAGGCTGATTTTCTCTGATATTTGTTATTTTTCTGTTTCCCTCAAATAATAACAGACGTTTGTTTGCTGTGTTTGGATCCATTGTGATTTCCAGTGAATATTTTAAGAAGTCAGCTCTGGTCTCTGGCTCTGGTTGTGGCAGTAAAACATCCACTCGAGACACAATCTGTAAAATCTTTGTCCTTGTCTCAGTCAGAATGTCCTGTAGTTGACCTCTGACCTGGGACACAGCTGCTGTCACGTCCTCAAAGTCCCTCAGAGGACGGATTCTCAAGCTGGATGAGTGTGTAGATTCACTAAGTGGTGACAGTGAGGGGTAGTTGTGTAGAAGCTGGTTGTGATCCTCTGTGTCTGAGAGCTGCTTCAGTTCATGGTCTTTCCTCTTCAGCTCAGTGATCTCCTGCTCCAGTCTCTCCTGAAGCTCTCTGACTCGATTCAGTTCAGTTTCCTGCTGGGATCTGATCTGCTGCTCCACATCAGAGCTTCTTTTCTCCAGCAGAGGAATCAGCTCAGTGAAGATCTCCTCACTGTCCTCCACTGCTTTATCAGCAGAGACATTGACGGCCTCCTCCTCCTGTTGAAGCAGCTTCACGTCTTTCTCTTTGTCCTGGACTCTCTGCTGGATTGTTTGTCTCCTAAGCCCGAGCTCTCTCTGCCTCTTAGTCCTTTCTGCTGCAGCATACACTGTGTTGTGGTCTTTATGTTCCTCCACAGCGCAGAGATAACAGATACACTGCTGATCAGTGCGGCAGAACCTCTTCATCACCTTGTCGTGATGAGAGCAGATGTTCTCCTGGAGCTTCTCCGAGGGCTCAACCAGCTTGTGCTTCTTCAATGGAGGGGACTGAAGATGAGGCTGGAGGTGTTTTCCATAATAAGAATCCAAACATTTCAAACAGGACTTGAGAGCTTTCCGTTTTCTCCAAGTGCAGACATCACAGGCCACATCTTCAGGTCCAGCAGAGCAGTGATCAGCAGGAGCAGCTTGGAGTCCAGTCTTCTTCAGCTCCTCCAGTGAATCAGCTAACATGGTGTTTTTCTCCAGGACGGGCCTCGGTGTGAAGGTCTGTCTACACTGAGGACAGCTGTAGCTTCCTCTCTCCTCCTCTTTGTCCCAGTGGGTGTTAATACAGCTCTTACAGTAGCTGTGTCCACAGACAGTAGTCACCGGATCCTTCAGTAGATCCTCACAGATCCTACAGCAGAACCTTTCTCTGTCCAGGTGATTTTCTTGTTTCTCCATTTCAGCTGCTTCCAGAGACTGTAGAACAGATTCACTTCCTCTGAACAGAAACAGATCTCTGCTCCTCCCTCTCTCCTTCACCTCCTCTTTTTACCACGTTTTAACACACTATTGAAAAGAGCAACAGTCATCCCTCTCCTCAGCAGTGTTGTCAAACTGTTTAAAGGCAGCTACACTGTTTAAAGGTAGTGAACTGCCTTTAAACTAACTTTTTAAAGGCAGTTCATCAAAGTATAAAACATGTCACTTCCTGTAGCCTGGCGCTGTGATTTTAAGTCATGATTTCTTTGTATATATATTTATATATATATAGATATCATCAGGTTGCGCTTCTTGTCTTACATGTCTCGTTTGGACTTGATTGGACCAAATATGCCAGAGTTACAGAAGCTTGTGTTTTGATGTTGTGTAATCAAACTGTGATGCCACGCCACGGCCACACCGTGTGATGAAATCAAATATATAAGATATATATATAATTATATCTCCATCTTGTTGACATGACATTCCCAGAAGTTGAAGTTGATCTGATGAAATTCCAATCTATCCATGAGACTTTTTTGTTTGTCATGAAAAGACACATGTCCCTATTGATTTTTATAGATGAAGGCCAATCGTGGTCCGGGGGGGGGGCTGTTGATACACACATGTAGTTTGAGGGAGGTTGAACCTCGAAAACAGAAGTTACAGCAATTTCGTGTGTCATGGCGAGTTGATGAACTTTGTTGCCAGGCCATTAATAATCTGCATGATGAAAAGTCCCAGTAATCTTATGGCTACATTATCAATGTCTTGAGACCCATGTGACACAGTTTGACATGGTTTCGAAAAGTGGATGAGGAGGAATACTTTCAAGTGTAAAACGTTCCAAAAACAAGACATTTCCTGTTGCCACCAGGGGGTGCTGTGATTTTAAGTCATTTCTGTGTAGATGTCATCAGGTCGCGACTCTTGTCTCACATGTCTAGTTTGGACTCGATTGGATCAAACATGTCTGAGATACAGAAGCCTGTGTTTTGATGGCGTGTCAAGTCACGGTCGCACAGTGTGACGAATAGTTGAAATTCGAGCAAGTTAAGATCTCCATCTTGTTCTGATAAGACTCACCTAAATTGTAAGTTTACAGGGCCTTCCTGTTGCGTTTTTCCTAATGCTCCTTGAGGCTTTTATGTATGAATGGTCACGATACACCTTTGTCCCGATTTAGGTGAAAATCGGTTATGTGGAAACCTAGGGGCTGGGATCCAGGTGGCGCTGTTGAGCCATTTTGCCACGCCCATTTTCAAATACTCCAGAATACGTAAATTTTCACCACTTTCTAATTTACTGCAAAGTTTAGAAGATTTTGGGGCATTTTGAAGCCGTCATGAAGCCAATTCTTTTACCTGAATAATAATAATAAGAATCCTTTCAATTTCAATAGGGCCTCTCACCGTTGGTGCTCGGGCCCTAAGTTACACAACAGTATTAGTGTGTAACACTGTTTTACTGTGTTTGTGTGTATTCATGTGTGTGTCTGTGTGTTCGAATGTGTGTTTGTGTTTATTACTGTGTGTATTCATGTGTATACACGTGTGTGTCTGTGTGTATTACTGTGTTTGTACTCATGTGTGTGTCTGAATGTGTATTCATTTGTGTGTCTGTGTGTATTTCTGTGTGTATATTCACGTGCGTGTGTCTGTGTGTATTACTGTGTGTGTCGGTGTGTATTACCGTGTGTTTCAGGCGTACGCAATGGTTACAAATGATCTGTCTCGCTGTGAAGTGTACATTTTGTTTATGTCCTAATTTTGATTTTAGAATGTAAAGACTTAAGGAGAATAAAAATCCAACAAATAGAACTGCTAACATATTGCTGCGCAGTTTAAATAACCAACAGAGCGTTTTTAAGGCTCATGTAATGAAACTTTAACGTCTCAAAAACAAACACGCCCTCCTTCAGTGACGTCTTTTCATCATTTGACTGCAGGGGAAGTGACTGGAGTAGAAAAAGCTGTTTGCAATAGACAGCCTGTGACCACATGAGGGCATCACAGCATCAGAGTGATCTAGTCAGTTGTTTTACCTCATAAAGAAAATGTTGCGGTACGACCCGAGAAAGAGGCTGACGCTCGCCGACTCCCTGGAGCACCCCTTCTTCAGGAAAGGCAAAGCAGAGTGGCAGAAGGCAGCGAAAGTAATGAGAGAGAGGCAGCAAAGGGAGATCAGAGAGCTCAGAGAGCAAGAGATACAGCAGCCCGCTATGCAGCTCCTGTCTTACTTTAGACTGAAGGAGGAATCCAACTGTCGGAACTCTGCAGTATGTGAATGGACGAACTAGTTTACAGGATTTCCTCAGGGTGAACCTGACTTCAGGCATCTGCTTTGCTGCTCCACATTGTCCAGTGCCTTCTTTCTGGCTTACGTCCTTATTCACACGTTTGAGGATGGTGATGAAATCATCATTCCTTGAATAAATACAATGTACAAAAACGTTACTATAACCACCATGGCACAGATTATGATCAAATAGTGCACAGTACACACGTTCATATTAATGGTTATGGTCAAACTACATATTTCATTTAGAGTTATGTATTTACCAGCAACAACCCTCCTTTAGCTTCTGACACACTCCTTGGGCACTGGTCCTAGGATCCTCTCCATCATGGCCAAATGCTTCCTGTTGGAGCTTCATCTCTGTTGTCTTAAATGTGCTCAATAATGTGTATCTTTCTGAATTATCTCTCAATCACATAAGTACCTGGTTTTTTTGCTTTAATAGAAAGTAGTTAAGGTTACATTTGAGTGTAAATTTAGTTTTAGAGCGCTTTACATTTGCCCCTTTGTCGTAGAGCAATGCATCGGATTAACATAGATTTACCTCCACGTGTGTCCAGTCTGCCAGATTTGAGTAGGCAGCCGTTTGAAAAGGGGATGGGCGCTAGCATGGATACGCCTGTCTACACTTTTGCATTTTTGTTTTTCTGCGCAAGCATCATAAACGTCTGTGGTATTTTCTCTTGTTTCTTCACTTGTGCTGTATGTAAATAAAGCTTTGACTCAACATAAACCTTGTTCATGTGTTTTCCCTGTATACAGGACTGTCTCAGAAAATTAGAATATTGTGATAAAGTTCTTTATTTTCTGTAATGCAATTAAAAAAACAAAAATGTCATGCATTCTGGATTCATTACAAATCAACTGAAATATTGCAAGCCTTTTATTCTTTTAATATTGCTGATTATGGCTTACAGCTTAAGAAAACTCAAAAACAATCAAAACACAAGCTTCTGTAACTCTGGCATATTTGGTCCAATCAAGTCCAAAGGAAGTGACATGTTTTATACTTTGATGAACAGCCTTTAAACAGTTCGTTTAAAGGCAGTTTATTAACATCACTTCCTTTAAACAGTGCAGCTGCCTTTAAACAGTTTGACAACACTGCTGAGGAGAGGTTAGACTGTTGATCTTTTCAACAGTGTTTTACAACGTGGTTAAAAGAGGAGGTGAACGAGAGAGGGAGGAGCAGAGATCTGTTTCTGTTCAGAGGAAGTGAATCTGTTCTACAGTCTCTGGCAGCAGCTGAAATGGAGAAACAAGAAAATCACCTGGACAGAGAAAGGTTCTGCTGTTGGATCTGTGTGGATCCACTGAAGGATCCGGTGACTACTGGCTGTGGACACAGCTACTGTAAGAGCTGTATTAACACCCACTGGGACAAAGAGGAGGAGAGAGGAAGCTACAGCTGTCCTCAGTGTAGACAGACCTTCACACCGAGGCCCGTCCTGGAGAAAAACACCATGTTAGCTGTTTCACTGGAGGAGCTGAAGAAGACTGGACTCCAAGCTGCTCCTGCTGATCACTGCTCTGCTGGACCTGGAGATGTGGCCTGTGATGTCTGCACTGGGAGAAAACGGAAAGCTCTCAAGTCCTGTTTGAATTGTTTGGACTCTTATTGTGAAAAACACCTCCAGTGCCATCTTCAGTCCCCTCCATTGAAGAAGCACAAGCTGGTGGAGCCCTCGGAGAAGCTCCAGGAGAACATCTGCTCTCATCACGACAAGGTGATGAAGAGGTTCTGCCGCACTGATCAGCAGTGTATCTGTTATCTCTGCGCTGTGGGGGAACATAAAGACCACGACACAGTGTCAGCTGCAGCAGAAAGGACTGAGAGGCAGAGAGAGCTCGGGCTGAGGAGACAAACAATCCAGCAGAGAGTCCAGGACACAGAGAAAGACGTGAAGCTGCTTCAACAGGAGGAGGAGGCCGTCAATGTCTCTGCTGATAAAGCAGTGGAGGACAGTGAGGAGATCTTCACATTGATGATCCGTCTGCTGGAGAAAAGAAGCTCTGATGTGGAGCAGCAGATCAGATCCCAGCAGGAAACTGAAGTGAGTCGAGTCAGAGAGCTTCAGGAGAGACTGGAGCAGGAGATCACTGAGCTGAAGAGGAAAGACCATGAACTGAAGCAGCTCTCAGACACAGAGGATCACAACCAGCTTCTACACAACTACCCCTCACTGTCACCACTCAGTGGATCTACACACTCATCCAGCTTCAGGATCCGTCCTCTGAGGGACTTTGAGGACGTGACAGCAGCTGTGTCACAGGTCAGAGGTCGACTACAGGACATTCTGAGTGAGACAGAGATTTTACATATTGTGTCTCAAGTGGATGTTTTACTGCGACCAGAGACCAGAGCTGACTTCTTAAAATATTCACAGGAAATCACACTGGATCCAAACACAGTATTCAGATATCTGTTATTATCTGAGGGAAACAGAAAAGTAACATGTATGAGAGAAGTTCAGTCTTATTCTAATCACCCAGACAGATTCATATGTACGGCTCAGGTCCTGAGTAGAGAGAGTCTGACTGGACGTTGTTACTGGGAGGTGGAGCTGGGGGGGGAGGGGAAGGGAGGAGTTGAAGTAGCAGTCGCATACAAGAATATCAGCAGAGCAGGAGACTCAGATGAATGTGCATTTGGATTTAAAGATAAATCTTGGTCATTAGGTTGTGATGGAAACAGTTATGAATTTTATTCCAACAGCATCGAGACTCCAGTGTCAGGTCCTGAGTCCTCCAGAGTAGGAGTGTACCTGGATCACAGTGCAGGTGTTCTGTCCTTTTACAGCGTCTCTGACACCATGACTCTCCTCCACAGAGTCCAGACCACATTCACCCAGCCTCTCTATGCTGGAGTTAGGGTTTATTCTTATGAATCCACAGCTGAATTCTGTAAACTCAAATAGACTTGAGTCATTAAAAGCAGTGATTTAGATTCTGTGTGTAAATCTTTAATTTTTTTTTGTCTCCATGTTTGTTGATCAAAGTTCGTGGTGGTGACGTTTCTGCTCCGCACGGAGATCAGCTGTCAATCAAAACTGACCTTCCTTTATCACACATATTTAGTTCTCACTTTGTAAAGACAGAAATCTATAATTACACTGACATGAATGGCCGACATGTCCTACGGCTTTCATCAGATCAACTTCAACTTCGTTTGATTACACAACATCAAAACACAAGCTTCTGTATCTCTTGCATATTTGGTCCAATAGGGTCCAAACTAGACATGTAAGACAAGAGTCCTGGCCTCTACACAGACAACGTGACTTAAAATCACAGCGCCACCTGCTGGCTACAGGAAGGGACATGTTTTACACTTTGATGCACTGCTCCTGGCTGCTTTACAATGTACAGCTCAAAACAGCTCAGTCAACTCATTGGATCAAGGTCAGAATTGTGACCTTTCCTCAAACCGTGTAAACGGTGTGTGTGCGGCGAAGGTTGATCCTTCGCCGCACATCAATGACAACATTGTCTCCTTTGGCGAAGGACACGATGTTGTCATAACTCCACTGTGCATTGTCCTATCACCACCAAACTTCTGTCACATGATCAGAAACCACAGCTCTATGTGTCATTATTTCCTCAGTGTCATAGCGCCACCTACTGAGTACTTTGTATATCCACTCTGCATTATCCAACCGACTCCGAACTACTGACCTATGATCACAATCGTGACTTGAACACATCCATATATTAATATTAGTTCAGATTGACACAAAATTGCTAACGCTACATCAGATCCATACTTGAACAGATTAGTCTGTACGTAATAGTAGTGATTGCGCCACCTACTGGCAACAGGAAGTAAGCTTTGTTTTACAACTATCATTCGATTTACATAAAATCGTCCCAGTGTGATGTGCTATCGCATCACACGCATCGCGTGACGGACGCAGGAAGTGAAGTGTTTATCCGCGCCAAGGAGCACAACACGCATGCAACGCGGAGGCGTGCGCTTGGTCATCGATCGCTCTCTCCTCCGACCACAACAGACTTCAACGTGCGGGTGCTTGGGCTCGTTAGTGCTACAACGTAGCCCTAGTAAAAGTTGTTGTTGAACTTTTCACTTCACGTTTCTTACTCAATGAAAATCTGGAAACAAAAAGCTGTCAGAAATCCCAGCGGTTGCCATGGGAACTAATTGAGTTAATGGGCAGGTGCGGTTGTCTCCCAGGTTCAACAGCAGCTTGACCAGCGTGCGCTCCAGGAGAGACATGTCCTGGCTGTGGAGGTTCTCCAGGAAGCAGCCGTTCTGGATCGGTGAGTGACGCAGCACGTTCTGGCCTCGAGCCTCCAGCTGGAGCAGCTGCTGATCCGTCCCCTGCTTGTCCTCAGGTCTGTCTCCAGGTCCGAGGGGCTGGACGTGGGCGGACGGCAGCTCAGTGTCCTTCTCCAGGCTGAGGGGGGCGCTGCCGAGCCGCACCAGGGACGACTGTGTGCTGGTTGAAAACCCCGGCAGCTGGATCTCCTCGAGCTGCTCGGCAGAAACTCAACACGCATTCATCTGTTCGTCTCCGGCTCTGAGACACTGAGGACACTCACAGCGTCGTCATGACGACCAGAAGGAATCCTCATAGTTACCATCACGTCACGATGCTGCTCTGAACATTAGTTTTCATATTTTTATCATAATAAAGATGCTGTAGAAACAAAAATCACAAAAAACTGTGACACGAATAATTTAAAAACAGTTAAAAACACTTGAAGATTTTTTGTAATCATATAAAATATTAACAATCAGAAGCTATTTTTAAATGCCATTGAACTGAAAATGTTATTAAGATGATGGATTATTTTATTGTCAAACTCGTTGTCCGGCTCAACAACAGATTCGTGCTGTTCATCAGTTTCTGTTCAGATCTACACATCGAAATAACAGAATATTACAGTGGGATCATCATGCTGCGTTCACTGCACCTGGGAAAATCTCATTTCATAAATTATATAAATTATATTTTTAATAATAATAATAATTAAAATAAGTGTTTGTCACAGACTTGGTTTAATTTGGGTTTAAGGTCAAAGTTCAATCATTTTTACACTGAGGTCTGAACCACAGACTGTAACTAAAGATGGACGACATGATGAAGCATCTCTTTCGCCCCCTGGTGGCTGGCTGCAGTAAAGGTAATAAACCTCCATGTTAACAGATTCAATTTGTTGTTTGATGATTAGGTCGGATTACACTCTGACTGTAAATGACCTCACCACCACAAGATGGCAGCGTTTGCATCTGAGATATTTTCGCTTCTTTTCTGAAGTGGGTGGAGAAGCGTCGTCCATTTTTATTTACAGCCGATGATGATTTATCAATAAGAAGCTCAGATCTACATTTTCCTTCAGGACATGAACACAGCGTTATCACATAAAGAAAATAACTTACATTTCTGAAACGTTTCTCGGTTTGTGTCCTAAACTCGACCTCTTTGACCAGTGTGATTACGAGTGCTAGTCATCGCCATGGTTACTGTGTCAGTCTTTAGTGGAGTTTGTTGGCGCTCTGCAGTGGGAGTGGCCAAGCTGAGGATTTTGTGGTAGGGGTGCAGGGGGGGGGGGGGAGTGAACGCTCTGATGTCGCTGATGAGCGTGGCGTCCTGGAGTGATGGCGAGGAGGCCGACAGGAAGGTCAGCTCGCTGACCTCGCCGTAGGACGAGGTGGGGGGGTTGTCAGAGCCGTCTGAGCCGCAGGCGACGCTCTGATCCGTGGGGTCGTTCTCCTCGACCCCGAAGCCCACCACCTGACCACAGACAGAAAACACACGAGTTAAAGAACCACCTCACATCTTGTGGAGCTTTTATCATCATACCACAGATCCAGAAACAAACTGAGACTCGTTTTCTAATCATGTGTTTGTTCCATGAATTAATAATTTAGAAGCAAACACAGAAGAGATCCCAGGTTAAATTTAGCATCAGATCAAACTCACATGTACACTGAGCTTCCTGCTGCTGGTGTTTCTGTGCTCCAGGAACCAGGAGACCAGCTCCTCCTGAGTGAAGTGCTTCAGAACCTGGATCTGCAACAGAGACCACAGCAGGTTACAACCACAGACAAACTGAATGCATTCAGGAGCTTTATTTATAACCTTTAAAACAGGAAAACAAGGGAGGAATGTCCTCGTGTGTGTGTGAATGTCTTTGTGTCTCACCTCCTTGTTGAGCCGGTCGAAGACGTACTGCTGGGTGACCACCTCACACCAGTTGCGGTCCACTTCCTCCCCCAGGTGAGCGTCCTCGCACTCCTTCAGCTTGATGAGAGCCGTCACCTGGGTCCTGAAGGCCTCCTCGCTCAGACTCGCCAGGCGTTCCCCGAAACTGACCAGGAACTCTTGGATCTTCGCCTCGACAAACTCGGTGCTGCGAGGAGAAGAAGACGTTCTTTAACGGCTCGGCTCTGAGATGTCACCTTCTCTGGAGCTTCACGGTTACAAAGTCACCTCACCTAAACTTGGTGGCCTGTGTTTCCACGGTGACGGAGAAGCCCAGCACTCCTGAGGTGTTCCTGCAGGTCGGGTACACCTGGTACCTGGAGGTCGTGGGATCAGAGGCTCGTTGGGGACGGGTCGAGAAACATCATCACTCACTTTAACTCAGTTTCAATAAAACACCACTCACCCCAGTGTCTCCTTCGTCCTGAGGAAGTCGAAGCAGGGCTCCTCCATGTGCATCTGAGAGGACACGAGGACACAAGGACACAAGGACACGAGGACACGAGGACACAAGGACACAAGGACACGAGGACACAAGGACACTGTTTGGACTTGTGTGCAGTTACAACAACATAATAAGACTTTTCTGCAGCAGCACAACAGATCAGCGAGAGTGAGGAGAGTCGTTCAATCTCAGAGCGTTTTGCTAGCGTTTCCTCTGGTTCGGTGGGTGTGTCAGAGGTGTTGTCCAATCAGCAGTGACGTGTATATAAACCCCGCCTTATTAAAGACACAGGGACACTATGGATTGTGAAGTTCTCTACAGATCAGCTGAAGATGTGAGACGATAAAGACAGAGACGGAGACATAACGTTGTGTTGGTGAGTTTGTGTGAAACACTCACCACCATCAGCTCCATGAGGGCGTGCTCTCTGAGGTTCTTCAGCCCCGACTGAAACAGACAGATTCAACTTTTAAGACAGAACATGGACGTTCAGGTCGAGAGGAGACACGTGACCTGGTGACCCTCAGCCGAAGAACAAACCTCAGTTCACCTAAATATGTATCTATGTATTTAAATAGGATCCAGTTCCTCATTTCTCTCTTAAGTGCTTCTTTTATATACTTTGTCTTATTGTCTATTACTGTTTAATCATTTTTTAACTTTAAAATTCAAATAAAAAATTAACGTCTTTCTTTTACCAAAATTTGCATCATATTTGCTGAATTTCAGTGCAACTGGGAATTTATCTGTGACTCTCAAACTAAAAACCGTTGTTGAATCTGTAGATTGTTTTCGGTGCTTTGAGCTGCAGACGACATTTCTTCACTGATCCTTACGTACGTTTCCTCAGGACAGAAGTAAAGAGGAAAGCGTTTCTCATCGCTCACCTGGTAGTAGACGGTGACCTCAGAGTTTGCGTCTCCCTTATTGAGAGATTTGACTTTACAGAGATGATTTTTCTGAGGCAGCTCCACCACCCGGAACAGCACGGGGACCTCTGCAGACAGAGGCTGGTACTGCAGCTTCCTGCAGGGACACAAACACACCAAGTCAGACTGGGATTTTTAATTCAATTTATCTATTGTCCTGATCATGAGGTTTGTTTCTTCTGATAAATAATTAAAACTCAATGGATCCAACTTTACATCCAAATGTTAAACACAATCAACAATGTAATTTAATGACGTTTAGAGAATTCAGAGGTGTAAATACTTTGTCAGATGACAGAAATCTCACTTTTGAATGAAATGTAAATTATACATGTAAAGTTCATTAATATGTAAAGCAGGATACTCACTGGGTGAAGTACTGCAGAAACCCCCTGGACTCCTGTTGGAGGAAACATCGAGCGACAGATCAAAACAGAACTAGATGTAAACTAGAAGGACCATCCTTCCACCAGGATTCCTGGTGACATGTCCAGTAGTTTGTGTCGACTTGTTTTGTGACGTGTTGTTCTGTGTGTGTCTCACCGTGCTGGTGAAGTTTCCCTGCACCAGCCCCTCAGTGTAGAGCTCCGCCTTCAGCCCGCTGACAAACGCCATGAGGTCGTCGACGGTCAGACCTTTGACCACGGCCTGATACTTCTGAAGGACTGATACTTCTGAAATCATAAAGAGTTCTGAAAGATGCTGATTAAGTGTCTTTACTGTGGGTTCAACTGCACATGAACACAACTCTGTGACACGTTACACAGATACAGTGAGGAGTGGGTGTGTGTTTTTGTGGGTGTGTGTGTGTTTTCTTTCAACATTCATGAGGTATCTCACTATGGGACACGCCCTCGCGCTGTCCCCCAGAAGCAATTTTACACTCGCCAGTCCTGACTGGCAGGCAGACGTGACGTCTGTCAATAGAGGAGGGACCTCCTACTCTATATAAGACCGGCTGTCACGTCATCGCCTTTAGTCTAAAAAATAAGCACACCTCTTCCCCGCTCCAGGCAAGGAGGGTGATCTGGTGAGATACCTCACTCATATTTCAAAGAACTGGGGTTAACTCCTTAACCTTAAGTTCTCTTTCAACATTCATGAGGTATCTCACTATGGGATATAGCGACTCCCGTATTGCCAGATAAGCTTACATGAACACATGTAAGTGTGTTTATTTATAAAGCATATGAATTTAAAACTTGTAAATAAATGACATGAAAATATGAATACAACAAATTTCCATGACGACTTCAAAACTTTTGGTATTTGTCGACTTTCCTGGGGGGACACTAGACTGAAAGCTCTGGGAACTCGCCTAATTCCTGGCAGTTAGTGCCTGTTTATGGGATGCGAGTTACACGAGTTCCCCCCTTCTCGTCTCAAAACTTAGGACGACCAAGCTTTCTGTTGCTACGGAATAGTATCCAATACCATTAAGGACAATTGTGAATCTAATCCCTCTCATTAACTTGTATTTTATGGGTCTTTTATTGCATCTCTTCCCCCCGCACTGTCTTCACTTTCTCTCTAGCCATTGTTTTTCCTTTGCCATGTTTGTAAAGCTCTTACAAACCTAGCTCGAGTCATTTTGTTTGTGCTGAACCTGATTAGACACAGAATAAGACATCTGGCTCTCTCACCCTGTTTGCCGTGGCATACAGCGTGCCCCTCTTGGTGCTTTTGAAAACCCCATGCATCCCACGCGTGTCGGACAAAGTTAGCTGGACACTTGCATAGGTCATCAACAAGCTGAGGACATAAATGGACATGAGAACACAGGATAGAACAATTTGTTCAGGGAATCCCCCCCCCCCCCCCCCCAAGACGTACGATCAAATATAATATTTCATCACAAATTGTGTGTACAAAAATGTGTGAATGTTGTTATTACTACAGTACTACTTTGGGTTCCTCGACACCATCGACAGTAACGGGCTGAAACATACCCCTGCTATCGCTTTTACCAAAAGCATTGCAGTTAATGAAGATTATACATTCATTCATGTGATGCTTGATTTTATATGTTAAACATACTATACAGGGAAAAACATGAACAAGGTTTATGTTGAGTCAAAGCTTTATTTACATACAGCACAAGTGAAGAAACAACAAGAGAAAATACCGCAGACGTTTATGATGCTGTTACAGTTGGTTTGTTATCGTACACTCAGCTGCCACCTGCACCATGTGCCGGCCGAACAGGAGCATTAGAAGTGTGGACTTGCGCAGAAAAACAAAAATGCAAAAGTGTAGACAGGCGTATCCATGCTAGCGCCCATCCCCTTTTCAAACGGCTGCCTACTCAAATCTGGCAGACTGGACACACGTGGAGGTAAATCTATGTTAATCCGATGCATTGCTCTACGACAAAGGGGCAAATGTAAAGCGCTCTAAAACTAAATTTACACACAAATGTAACCTTAACTACTTTCTATTAAAGCAAAAAAACCAGGTACTTATGTGATTGAGAGATAATTCAGAAAGATACACATTATTGAGCACATTTAAGACATCAGAGATGAAGCTCCAAGCGGTGACAACAGAAGTGATTTCCTCAGGGTGAACCTGACTTCAGGCATCTGCTTTGCTGCTCCACATTGTCCAGTGCCTTCTTTCTGGCTTACGTCCTTATTCACACGTTTGAGGATGGTGATGAAATCTTCATTCCTTGAATAAATACAATGTACAAAAACGTTACTATAACCACCATGGCACAGATTACGATCAAATAGTGCACAGTACACATGGTTCACATTAATGGTTATGGTCAAACTACATATTTCATTTAGAGTTATGTATTTACCAGCAACAACCCTCCTTTAGCTTCTGACACACTCCTTGGGCACTGGTCCTAGGATCCTCTCCATCATGGCCAAATGCTTCCTGTTTTCATTAGTCTGTAAACTAGTTCGTCCATTTACATACTGCAGAGTTCCGACAGTTGGATTCCTCCTTCAGTCAACCCTCCTTTAGCTTCTGACACACTGATTGGATGAACCAGATCCCTTCGGTTGTTGATCTATATGATACATGGTCCTCAACAGTAGCGAAAGCAACCAGAACATCGGCCTCTTCAGGAATGCATTGTAGGGATGAATCATCAGCCTCCAGGTCTGCAAGCAACACTCCACGGTGTCTGTGCGGTCCCTGGCAGGCCTGGATCAGGAACACTTTGGGTTTGCCTGTGAGGGCCGACTGGTCGCTCGACTTGAAAGTTTTAGTTATTTGTTTAATGGTGAGGGACTTCCAATCCGTCCCGAAGACTTCGCCCTTTAAGCCGTGGCTCAAAATGCAGCAGATGAAGGCATCTCCATGCTTCAGAGGAGTCTTCAGTTCAGTAAACCCGCTGCAGATCCACTCCGTAACATTGAAGTCCTGCAGCCTGGAGGGGTCGCTCAGAGAGGCAAAGTGCCTCAGCGCTCGCTCCATCTGGTCCTTGGTTTGGTCTTTGCACATCAGCACTCTGAAGCGTAGCCAAGTGAACACCTCTGCCAAACATTCTGCAGGACAGGGATACAAAAAAACAAAACTGAGTTAACCTTCAAACACTAACAAACGAGAGAATGATGTGAAACAGAGCAGCCGTCTGTTATGTAACATACCAGCATCTTTATCGGTTCCTCTTCTCATTTTGCCATCCATGAAGTGCTCATTGTTCATGATGACACAGAGGCCAACGGGCTGGCTCTCCAACAGGTACCGCTCCTCCTTGAAACAATGAAAACAATGGAAACAAACATAAAAAGACTTAGACTTTGCTTTCTTGTATCCCTTCTTATTTTTGATAATTTTGGATCTGACTGATGGAGTACCGCAGGTTGGTTAGGGTGTCGCTGGCGAGCAGCTCAAAGGAGAGACACATGTGTGTTGTAAAGGAAACTGTCGTTCATCTTTACACACAGGCTGCAGGGAACAGACAAAACAAAGGTTAATGGCTGCACTTGCACCATGAACAAACTTTTTATCTTAGATGTTTACAAAGCACTTTGCAACTGAAATAGCTTGGGGGTAAATGTCTAGCCCAAAGACACTGTGGTAACCAGACAAGTTTTTTTTACTTCCTTCTCTCTCCACTGTCCCATCCCTGGCGGGATGTGGCATGATGTTGCCTTGTGTTGATACCCCGATACTCACCAGCTTCCTTAAAGCTGTCTTACAAAATTGGGTACAATTATCAGTGGACATCCTTTTAGACTCTCCCATCATGGATAAGTTCTCCGAACAGTATCTGTTTCACCGCTGGAGAATCCTGTTTAGGAAAACTTCTGCTTGCATAGAAATCATGTCAATGAAAACAAAACAGTATTTATTTATTTCCCTAACCTACTTTATTAAATTTAATCTTTAGTAAATCTCTCTATGAATGATTAAACTTTAAACTCCTTTTTAAAATCTTTTAATTTGATTAAATGTCTTGAAAACAACAACCAACATGACTTACATGACTGACATACAACACATGGTGGTTAACCACCATTAAACGTTGACATAATAACATAATACTTAATAAACATAAACTGCCACTGTGGTTTTAGGCCCTTCTCCCTCCCCCCCCCTCCCCCTCGTACTCATCTGCCTTTTTCTTTCTCTATCCCTTGTTCTCGCTTCCTTCAACCTCTTTCTTGCTCTCCGTTGCCTCTGTAGTGCCTCTCTCTTCACTTTCGCTGCCTTCTGCCACTCTTCTTTGAAGAAGGGGTCCTCCAGGGTGTCGGCCAGCGTCAGCCTCTTTGCCGGGTCGTACCGCAACATTTTCTTGATGACGTCAAACAACTGACGCACCATCCTTGCCTGCGACTTCATATAGAACTGATGAGAGGACAGAGAGGAACACAAAAGAGAGAAAAAAGAGGTGGAGGGTGGAATATTGAGTGAATTTCAAGAGAAGAACAATCGCACATAACAAAGACAATTTTCTTCTGTCAGTACAACGCACGTTTGTCACTTCAGGACCCCGCTTGTAATTCTTTTTATTCATTTGCCACTCGTCTTACCTCAAGAGGTTTGTGGTTCTGGTTGAGGGCCTTCCCAGCTAACGACCCTTTGTTCCACTTGAGGTGACCATTGGGGAAATAGTCCATCCTGAGAGGGTAAGGACGTCAGTATGAGCAGCGTTCTATTGTGCGTGTGTGTGTGTTGATTTAAGAGGTAAATTATAGTGTGTGTTTTCTCACGTTGTGTTAGCAACCATCAAATCAGGCACTGGTCCTAGGACCCTCGATCAAATCCCAATAAAAATTTGATCACAAAAAAAAAGACCTGCTAGTTAAGGCAACACTCACACCAATGCATCACAAGAAAAACAATATGTTATTACAAGTGTTTTGTAAACTTAAATTCATCAGAAACACACACACCAAGATCAATTTCATAATTTCACAGCATTTCACACCACAGACGTCCAATACAGTACATAATATTCTGTGAAAAATGCGGAAAAAACAGCATGTAGGAGAAACAAAAAATGCCATAGCCACAAGAATGGTACAACACAGGTATAATTTGAGACACAAGAAAAACACAAATACTCCTCTAGTCAAACACTTCATATTACATGGACCACAGTCACTTAGAGTATCAGGCCTCCAATACAATTTGTCTTGGACCGATATAGAACAAAAGAAAATGTAGAGAAGATGGATCTTTCTCCGAATCACGAAAGAAACAATTGGCCTGAATGTTAAAATAAATTCAACAGTTTTGTGAATATTTCATGACTCCTAAACAACAAGGGACATTTAATTAGAATGAAGATACTATTCAGCACCCAGGAGACCCAATTCATAGAGTGTACAGTAGGTTTAGAATCCTGGCTGTGGACTGGGGCCCTAATCCTAACCATTTGCTACCCAAGCCTAAACCTACTCCATTATTGCCTAACCTAACTCACACACTCTCTCTTCCTAAACCTAACCTTAGACTCTTGCCCTAACCCTAACCAATATTTGACCCATGCCTAAACCTACGTCTTTACTATTGCCTAAGCCCACTATGGACCTTTGCCTAAGCCTAAACCTTCTAACTTGAGAACAACAGTGTTTATCTAAGTCCAGATATTCTGCACAACATATTCTCCAAATTATACTAATCAAAATAATAAATACACACATATATATATATTGATTTACTCAAACACAAGAAATAAACTTACAAATCACAAAGACGTAGTAGTAATAACACCATGATGGATCACAAAAAGAATGCATGGATGTTGACAACTCAAATAAACACTAAGGAAATAAATAACATGTCATTTTATATTTAAATTAAAGCAATCACAATTTATCAATACGAAATTCGCTTAAAATCACAAGTCACAGACCATTCGTAGATGTCACAAAGTAGTAATAACAACGTGATTTATTTCAAAAACAATACATGGATGTCGACAACTCAAATTAATAACATGTTATTTGATATGTGAGTTAAAAACAATCCGGTTTATCGATACAAAATTCGTTTAAAGTCACAGGTCAAATAGAATATAAATAAATATATCACTTAAATCCAATAAATTTAATATATTCATTGATACACGGTGGTGTGAATGATAATATATATATATATATATATAAATAAGTTTGTTTTTATTCCCATGTGGAATAGACAAGGGGGAGGAGTCTGTGAGAGGCAGCCTATAAATAGAGGAGCCCTCAGTCTCCTCACTCACTCTTGCTCTGAATGTGGTAGTGGAAGGACATCACAGCTCAGATAGAAATATTTAGCTTTTTCACGTTCCTAAAAAGACCTGAGGAAGACCCAAGAGGGTCGAAATGTCGGGAGGAGGCACGCAACAGTCACATGTTTTGAGTTTTTGATTTTATTTTCTTAGTTATTGTGTTTTTGATTTAATATCATGCAAAAAACAATAGTTCCAACTTGCACTCTGCGCTTTCTCAACTATTCACCTCACAACCCCCGAGTTTTTTCCTGTCGTGCAGGCAGTGCCATCAGTTGTGATACCGACGCACATGTCCCAGCTTAGTCCCACTGAACTCAAATACAAGTCCACGTAGCTGAAAATGTCCTCTGCAGTCGTAGCAGTAGGGAGCTCTTGTGTAGAGCTTCTCCAGTGTTTACGGTAAGCGTGCTGCGTCATTTCGTCACTTCCTGTTATTGCCACGGGTGGTGTAGTCGCTATCTGAATTAGCTCCTCCGCTAAACACAACTGTCTTTCTGTTCTACTACGGCTAAAATCACCGGTATATAGTTAAGGACCCTCACATACCAGCCCCTCCTCTCTGGTGCTTTGTGATTCTGTGTTCTGTTTAAATCTCACACTCATAGTTTTAGCAGCGATGTGTTCTCTCTCTCCCTCTCGCTCCACCGCTCTCTCCTGCTCCGAGTGTCTCATGTTTACTTACTCCTCCGCCTCCATTAACAGTAGTGGTAAATGTAATAAATGTAGTATGTTGGTAGACATGGAGGCGAGGCTTAGCGACTTAGAAGCTCGGCTCCTCAGCTTAGAACCCCCGTTAGCTATAGTTAGCCGTGCCGTGCTAGCCGCAGCGAAGCCACCTAGCTTAGCTTCAGCTAGCAGTCCCTCGACTTGCCCCGGGCAGCCGGGAGCCCAGGGTGGCTGGGTGACGGTCCGGAGGGGGCATAGTACCACCCATAGAAAGCCCACGATTAAAGACCCACCAGCTCACGTCTCAAATAGATTTTCTCCACTCAGCGACGCACCCGCTGAGAATCAAACTCTGGTTATTGGCGACTCGGTTCTCAGAAACGTGAGATTAGCGACACCAGCGGCCATAGTCAATTGTATTCCGGGGGCCAAAGCCGGCGACATCCAATCCAAATTGAAGCTGCTGGCTAAAACTAAACGTAAATACAGTAAAATCGTAATTCACGTCGGCAGCAACGACTCCCGGCTTCGTATGTCGGAGGTCACTAAAGTTAATGTTGAGTCTGTGTGTGCTTTTGCTAAAACGATGTTGGACACAGTAGTTTTCTCTGGCCCTCTCCCTAACACTACAGGTGATGACATGTTTAGTCGCATGTTGTCTTTTAACCGCTGGCTGTCCAGGTGGTGTCCTGTAAACGGTTCCGGGCTTTATAGATAATTGGCAAACTTTTTGGAGGAAACCTGGTCTTGTTAGGAGAGACGGCGTTCATCCCACTTGGGATGGAGCAGCTCTCTTATCTAAGAATATTACTAAGTCTATCACATGACAACCCAGAGTTGGGACCAGGAAGCAGAGCTGCAGTCCTAAACACTAAACTCTCCCTCTGGATCAGTCACCCAACCGCATAGAGACTGTCTCTGTCTACCGTCAGATTAAATTATTTAAATTAAACAATAACAGAGCGAGAACTCACAATAATCTTATACAAATTAACACAACCTCTGGAACAACACAGGAAACTAAGACTTTCAAATGTGGTCTTTTAAACATTAGATCACTGTCCTCAAAGGCTATTTTAGTTAATGAACTAGTCTCAGACTACAATATAGATTTATTGTCCCTTACTGAGACGTGGCTGCATCCTGATGAATATGTCAGTTTGAATCTACTCCCCCCAGTCATATAAATTCACACGTTCCCAGGGAACTCGGGCGAGGAGGTGGAGTTGCTGCTATTTTTAATTCCAGTCTATCAATTAATCCTAAACCTAAACTTAGCTTCAACTCATTCTTGTTCTTAGTCTTCCACGTCAATCCAGGAAACACCAACAGCCAATCATATTTGCTGTAGTTTATCGTGCTCCTGGGGCTTATACTGAATTTCTAACAGAATTCCCTGAGTTTTTATCAAACCTAGTCCTAAAGACCGATAAAATGATTATTGTTGGTGACTTTAATATTCATGTTGACAATAATAAAGATAGCCTGAGCGTAGCATTTATTTCAATACTAGACTCAATTGGTTTCAGTCAGTGTGTACATCAACCTACTCATTGTTGTAACCACACACTTGACCTTGTGTTATTATACGGTGTAAAAATTGAACAGTTAACAGTACTTCCGCGCAATCCAGTACTATCAGATCATAATTTAATAACCTTCGATTTTTCATTATCTGAATATATGCCCCTAATAAAAAACAAATTTTCTAGATGTCTACCTGATAGTGCTATAGCGATTACATTTAAACCCGTATTATCCGTTGTCATAAACAACAAATTCTTTAAAAACCCGAGCTCTACTGAGATTGACCACCTCGTAGAAAGCTCTGCAGACTCATTACGATTAACATTAGACTCAATAGCGCCTCTAAAAAAGAAATGTGTAAAACATAGTCAATTAGCTCCGTGGTATAATTCCAAGACACATGAGTTGAAACAAATATCAAGACAAATAGAAAGGAAGTGGCGCTCCAGCAACAGTGTTGAAAATCTCCTAGACTGGAAGAGTAGTGTTACAGAATATAAAAAGGCTCTCCACAAAGCAAGAGCTGCCTATTACTCAAAACTAATAGAAGAGAATAAAAACAACCCCAGGTTTCTCTTCAGCACTGTAGCCAGGCTGACAGAGAGTCACACCTCCACCGAACCCAGTATTCCTCCATCCCTAAATAGCAACATCTTTATGACCTTTTTTAATGATAAAATTCTTACTATTAGAAATAAAATCAACCATCTCCTGCCCTCAATTGGCACTAATACCCTCCCAACAATAGAGATCTCAGAAACGGCTGAGAATCCTTCCCATTATTTAGACAGCTTCTCTCTGATCACCCGTGATCAGTTTACCAAAATAATCTCAGGTTCTAAACCAACAACCTGTATTTTAGATCCGATTCCAACTAAATTACTTAAAGAAATTATGCCCCTAATAGATAATTCGTTACTTAACACAATCAATCTGTCATTATCATCAGGTTATGTACCACAGTCTTTTAAAATAGCTGTAATCAAACCCCTACTCAAAAAACCCACCCTAGACCCAGAGGTTTTAGCCAATTACTGGCCAATATCTAATCTCTCCTTCCTATCTAAAATCTTAGAAAAAGTTGTAGCCAATCAGCTGTGTGAGTTTCTCCAGGAAAATAATATATATGAAGACTTTCAGTCTGGGTTTAGAACCAATCACAGCACAGAGACAGCCCTGGCAAAAGTCACTAATGACCTTCTAATAGCTTCAGATCAGGGACTTGTGTCTGTCCTCGTTCTGTTAGATCTCAGTGCAGCATTCCACACAATTGACCATCAAATTTTATTAGAGAGACTAAAACAGTTAATTAACATTAAAGGAACCGCCCTAAACTGGTTTAAATCTTATTTTTCTGATTGTCCCAATTCGTTCAAATCAATGATGAGTCATCGGTGCCCACCAAAGTTAACCATGGTGTCCCACAGGGGTCTGTGCTCAGCCCAATTTTATTCTCATTATATATGCTTCCACTAGGAAACATTATCAGGACACACTCTGTAAATTTCCACTGCTATGCGGATGACACCCAGTTATATTTGTCAATAAAACCTGATCAAAGTAATCAATTAACTAAACTTCGAGCATGTCTCAAGGACATAAAAACCTGGATGACCCGCAATTTTCTCTTATTAAACTCAGATAAAACAGAGGTTATAATACTCGGCCCTAAAAACCTTAGAGAAACATTATCTAATGATATAGCTGCGCTAGATGACATTGCCCTTGCTTCCAATGACACAGTCAGGAACTTGGGAGTGATCTTCGATCCTGATTTGTCCTTTAATAGTCACTTAAAACAAATTTCTAGGACCGCCTTTTTCCACTTGCGTAATATCTCAAAAATCAGACATGTCCTTTCGCAAAAAGATGCAGAAAAACTAGTCCACGCCTTTGTTACATCGAGACTGGACTATTGTAATTCACTATTATCAGGCTCCAGCAGCAAGTCGTTAAAGACTCTGCAGCTGGTCCAAAATGCCGCAGCACGTGTCCTGACGAGAACTAAGAAAAGAGAGCACATTTCTCCAGTATTAGCATCGCTACACTGGCTTCCTGTTAAATCAAGAATAGAATTTAAAATTCTCCTCCTCACCTTCAAGGCCCTTAATGATATGGCACCTCTTTACCTTAAAGAGATGTTAGTTCCATATCAACCTACTAGAGCACTCCGATCCCAGAACTCAGGTTTTACTTGTCGTCTCTAAAAGTAGAGTAGGAGCCAGAGCTTTTAGCCATCAAGCCCCACTGCTGTGGAATAATCTCTCACTTTCAGTTAGGGAAGCAGACACGTTCTGTTCGTTTAAAAGTAGACTCAAAACCTTCCTTTTTTATAAAGCTTATAGTTAGAGCTAATTAGTGCGGCAGAAAGTAACTTGTCCTATATGACACATGACACACAGAGCTTCTCTTTCCTGCTTCTCCTTCCTCTTTCCATACTATGACATCAAAGTAATTCTTATCTGATCAGTACATGTTACTAACTTGACCCCTTTTCCCGGAGTTTCTGTGCCTTAGCGCCCGCGGATGCAGGGCCACAGCTGTGGCCGCACCATGGATATGATTGTGGATCGCGTGTCGGAGGTCGCAATGGTGGATCCAGTTCAGTGGATTCTGTATCGTGCCTGCTGATCGTAGTGGTAATGGAGGATCCTTTGTCGCGTTGGCATCGGATGATGAGGGACCACGACCGAGGCGGCAGCTGATAATGGATTCTAACTGGCGGCAGTGGACAATAACTGTGGACTATAGTGGATCCCATCCTGATGCTGGATCGTGGTCTTGCTGCTGACCAGAGACTATGATGCAGCAGGACTGCTTCACATATAGTATTGAAAAATGTTTACCCTCATCGATGCTGCTAAAAACTTTAATCCTGATGATGTTTTTCTTACACTTGACATCTATTGCACTTCTGTCCGTCCTGGGAGACGGATCCTCACATGTGTCTCTCTGAGGTTTCTACATATTTTAACCTGTTAAAAAGGTTTTTAGTAGTTTTTCCTGACTCTTGTTGAGGGTGAAGGACAGAGTATGTCGAACCATGTTAAAGCCCTATGAGACGAATTGTGATTTGTGAATGTGGGCTATACAAATAAAACTTGATTGATTGATTGATATTTACCATGTAACTTTGATGTCCAATTAGATCAAAGGCATATTTGTCACATTTTATGTGACAATGTCTTTGATGTTTAAAATAAGTCTTATTTAAATATCCTGATTCAAACAGTAGGTGGCGGTAATTCACCTGGACAATGGTTGCCACCCGCCAACAAACCAAATGAAGAAGAAGAAGAAGATCCTGATTTGTTACACAAACACATAACACAAGGCTCAACATAAACTCAGCCTGTGCCAATCAAAGTGTGTTTTATCTCTTTATACAGTGAAAGCTGCACTTCTCAGTCTACGCACTTAGTTACCACTTTATTAGGTACATCTCAGAGTACTGCAGTTTAATATTGCAGTTTAGCCATGCAAGGTTTATTCTGGGAAAGAAAGAACAACATGTTTTGACTTTTGTTTAAATACTTTCAAGTATGAGCCACAGTCAAACCGGTTGAAACAAACTGTTTATTGATTTAAAAACAATTGTTTGACCAGCTTGTTTTACCTCATAAAGAAAAAACACAAATATTGCCAGAATGATAACTGCTAGTGTAAATTTCTCCCTGGCTGCAGGAGCTTTGTGACGTTTATTTTCAGTCGTCACTTTATCGCAGAACCACTCGTACCATCTGGAAGATTTAAACTGATTACACGATTTTCCACTTGCTGACAAATATTATATTTAATATATTTAAACAAAAGCTTCAGTTTGGAGGTAAATTAGTGTTTGATTGTGAGTCGCCAATGTGTGAACTTTTCAAAGACTTGTTCGTATACGCCTGCTCTGACTAGATGTCTAGCAACAAAATAACATCGCCAACAAATACAGTCAATCAGAGCCGAACGTACGTATTAGGTGTATGTAGCTGTACGTAGCTGTAGGTGTGTGTAGTTGTGTGTATGTGTGTGTCATCAGTCATGTAGAGAGCTCCATGTCCAGATCACATGAAAACAATTCATGTACTTGGCATTAGAGATAAAAGCTTTATCTTATTAAGGTTTGATTTTTTCAAAGGACAAAAATTGTTGAATCTGTTCCAGGACCACACACACACATACACACATATATATACACACACACACACACAGAAAAACACACAAACCACACATGTGATGTTAATCATATCTGTTATTAGTATTAATATGAAAACAATCATCACAGTGTGAAGATGTGAATCAGACTCCAGATTGTGTTAAATAGAATCACTGTGTGGGGCTTTACAGTGTGTGTGTGCGTGTGTGTGTGTGTGTGTGTGTGTGTGTGTGTGTGTGTGTGTGTGTGTGTGTGTGTGTGTGTGTGTGCGCCTTTACCAACCATCAGCCAAACGTTAATGACTCATAATGTTCCGAGGAAAATAAGCAGCAATTTACTTTTTTAGTTTCTGCACAAAAGGTCAGACCTGGTGTTGTTGTGTTTTTGTTCCAGATGTTTGGTTGAGAGAGACTGGTTTTGATTTTTGTGAATTTACTGGAAGTTTTTTCAAAGTATAAGATGAGGAACGTTCAGACTGTGACAGAAATATGAAGTTAAAGAATTCAGGGGCAAAACTCTGGAGAGTATATGTACTTGATTACATTTAATCTGATTAGATCTTATTTGAGACAGTGGGTCTTTCTTTCTTTCTCTCTATTTAGTCCTTACGAATTTCCTTCTTGTCTTTATTCCTTCCTTCCTCCCTTCTTATTCACATCCCTGTCCTTTCCTTTATTCCTGTTTTCTTTTCTAAAGTCATTACAAATGTCCTTTATGCATTTTCTACCATTTAATTGTCCATTTCTTTTTCCCTCCTTTCCTTGTTCTTTATAATTTATTCAGTCCTCTTTCTTTTCTTCTGTCTTTCTTTTTTGTTTCTTTCCCTTCGATTTTAGCTTGATTTACCTTATTTGTTCTTTCTCACTCTCTTTTTAACTTGTTTTCTCTTTCCTTCATCATCCTCTGGAGACTTGTTCACTCGGGCAAAAACTTTAATACAAAACTTTTACTATTTTGATTTTAACTTTTTTATTGTGAGGCTCCGTTGGATTTTCTTGTGTGTGAGTGTGTGTGTGTGTGTGTGTGTGTGTGATTGTGTGTGTGTGTGTGTGTGTATAGATGTTAAAAGTTTTTCCTAGACTCAGAAACTAATAAACCTCCCCAGAACAAACAGAGTGAAGTTATATCAAACAGTCGATTGTTGAGAATCTGTCGAATCTAAAAACATCATCATGTTCACATTCATCACAATCGTCCAGAAATTCAGTGAAAAAATGTGGGGGAGTGATTAAGTTGGAGCCTAGACGCCAAACACTAAATCTGTTGTAATGCTGCAATAAATGTTCGAACGTGAGTTGTCTGACAGAACTAACTTTCTGCAAATTTTGGTAAGAAGTTGAGCATGGTAAAGCCCTCAAAAAGCCAATTAATTTGCCTGAATAATAATAATAATAATAATAATAACTAAAATTTCTAGGGCTGCAAAGCAGCACTGGGTGGGCCCGAGCACATGCATTTTGAAGCGTTGCATGCTTTTTGCCTGAAAAAACAAAAATAAACCAGGACTGAGGCAAATAGGGTAGTCGAATAAAATGATACCATATAACATTAAAATACATCATTAAAGCAATAAAATACTAGCACGTAGGTAATAAAATGATAACTGTAATAGAACAATATTGGACAATGGACGATATAATCATGTAGACTGTTTGTTTTTGTGCAGGTAAAACGATAAATCTTTGTGGATAAGTGTAGTTAATTAGATAAGCTGCACTTTATGAGAGTTAAATGTGGAACAGATCCTGTTCAGATGTTGGGATATGAATACTATGATATGATTTCATGGGGGATATTTACTCTATTTTTTAAATATTTTTGTAAGTGCACTTGAAATCTTGCGTAGTCATTTACCGAGTAACATCTATACTGATTATTACACATGTGTGACCTTCATATAGATAACCAAGATTATTCATATAAACTGTAGTTGAAGTTATAGACGCTCACACATTTTTAGTCATGCACAACAACAAACAAATGACCATTTACAAACAGTACATCACATGTAAAACATCATAACAACATGTACATGACACAGTCTCCGGTTCCAAAGGTCAAAGATCACGTGACTGATTTTTGCTCAGTCATGTTTCATGTGTTGTTTTATAACATCCTGATATGATAAGGATCTGCTCTTGTTTCCTCTCATGCTGTGGTTCATTGTGGGTCTTTCAAACATCAGGTTGTTTCACTCCTCTTTGTTTCCCCCCCCCTCTCCTCCATTTCAGGTGATGATCTCCCGTTCCGTTACCTCCGCCTCCTGGCTCCTCCCTTGCAGCTTCTGTCGGCTGCAGTGTGGCAGGTCGTGCAGCAGGGACTCGTGGATCGCTACGGGATGCTCGAGGAGTTTGTTACCATGGTGACGGAGCTGGTCCCCGAGCTGATGAGCTACAGTCAGAGAGCTCAGCTCGTCCTGGGACTCAGGGCCAGGGTCTGTATGTGTTCGCTGATACATCACACTGAGATGACACCTAATTTACCAGTTGGTCTCATTTGGAGGTGGTGTGTTCGTACACAGGCTGAATTCAAAGCATAAGACACAACTGTAATAGCTCACAAGTTCACAATGACCTTTATTTAAGTTCAATCAGGTGAGAAGTGCAGCAACAGGTCAAACATCGCAGAAAAAGCCTAACATCATTAAACTGGACAATTCATAACTCAAATTAAAACAAAGACAAACCAGAAAGGCAGTGGGGGAGCTCTGAGCTCCACCGAGGCTCATTGGCCACATTATCATCAAATCGCAGATACATGTATTGAGATCAGATATAGATCACGTACACAAACTGTTTGCATTAAACATGAAATGTTCATTCTCTGATGTAGTGGAAGGAACTGAATATTTACTTTGATTCACAGTCTGGGTCATCATCCAGATCCGCACTAAATTCTTCCTGTTCCTATATATTAGCACTGTTCTAATGTCTGAAGGTTTTATTTGTTATTTCTTGAGAAATTTACTGTTGAAAAAAGCCCTGTTTCACAATGTGAACAGGAATTTCACTCAGTACTGCGGCCATTTCCTCAGATGCTTAGAGGTCCCCTTATGAAACCACATAACCTCCTCCTGACGTGCCCAGCAGAGGGTTCACAATCAGGTCTGTTTTAATGTGTGCTATTTGTTTGTGTGTGTCCCTCCAGCTGGTTCTGGAGATGTGTCGAGGCGAGGACCCGGCGGACATGCAGACCATCCAGCCTCACCTGGACCGAATCAAAGCTCCTGTCAGCACGGCCTGATATGTTTTCATACTTTGTGTGTGTGTGTGTCAGGTGACCATCAACCAGGTGGAAGAGTCTGAGGTGAACTTTGTGGAGCTGGTGCACTCGTTACTGGAGGACCCGTCTGAAAGAAAATATTTTTTCGAGGTGAGCAGCGCTCGCTGCTTGTGTGTTTGTTATTTTACTTCAAGCAAGAGCGGGGAAATACACACATTTACTGTTACACCTGGACAATCATTCAGTCAACCAATCAGGTAGCAGCACTGTAATACACAACATCCTGCAGACACAGGTCCAGAGCTTCATTCACTGTGCAGTCGTGTGATCCTCGGAAAGTCCCATTACGAACCTACTAACAAAAATCCTCCAGGTTTTTTAATATTCTGATGTTTAAAACATGGCAACAATCAAGAGTACAACAAGGTACACACACTCTGATACGGTAAATAATCAGAGGAGCTACAAATTCAAGTTGTAATGAAAGCCGACTCTTCACAAATTCTCGTTCTTTTGCGTTTTGTAGGAAATCTTCCCCGTGTATTTCGGGCCAAAGTACGATGCAGCGCTGGAGATGCTGGTGTGGGAATTTATATCGAGGCTGGACGAGCTGCTGCCAGTTCCAGATTTCACTCAGGTACCAGTATAGCACACACACCAGTCTCCTTAAATCCAAGCTGCACACACTCAAATACTGAAACGAAAAATGATCTATCTCACAGTGTTAAAGAACATTCCTGGATTTGTTCAGATCGCCACTAAAATTGATTCAGAGCTTTCTTGGCACATGTCCCATCCTTTCAGCGAGAGCTGTGGAAATCCATTCAGTAGTTTTTGTGTAATCCTGCAAACAAAACAACAGACAAACCTTGGTCACTTTGAGGAGAAAGGTGCGGCTGCAGGCTCACTGTGGTGTTGTTGGTGGTGAGGGGGGGGGGTGTTTGTAGAAACATGATCTCCCATGATCCCACACTGCTTCACCATGTGTTCAAACCAGGTTTTTCCTTGTTGTTTTGATTGAGAGACCTTTAATAGCAGAAGTTATACACTGTACTTTTTATTTCCCTAAATAATGAGTCTCTGAGCAAAGATGACATGATAAAGTATGACTTTTAAACAATCGATTTAAGATTCACTCAGACCAACTAGTCCCCTTTATCCTCACATTTAGTTAAATTCCACTTTGGACATGTTCTTTCTCTCTCAGCGATTTGAACCAAGCCACGGCCTAATTCATCATCTTCCTCTCAACCTCAGATCCTCGATTGTTACCGATGGACGACTGCATCCTCTCCTCCCTGTCGCTACCTCCTGGGGCCAAACCTGCCACCAACACCACCTCCTCCTCGCCTCCTCTCAAAGACTCGGCCTCTCCACAGCACAAAGGGCGTCTGGACCCTCCCATCGGCGGCAGCAGCCTGGAGCTGGCGTGCAGGAGGAGCTCTGACACGATCAGACAAAGCCTCTTAGAGACAAAGGAGTGCGGCAGTTGGCAGCTGCAGGTTCGAGGTGGCGGCAGCTCTCAGGAGAGGAAGGTGCAGAACTCAATTAGCGCCGGGCCATGTGACGAAACCATAGACCTCACCGCACCCAACGAGAGCGGCGACGCAGACTCGGCGGCCAATGGGGACGGCCAAAGCTTGAGAGGAGGGCGGGTTTTCAGGAAGAGGAAGCTGAGCGGTGGTGTGGACATTCCCGCCAAGCTGCCTGTGGACTTCCCGGCTTTTTTGTAAGAGTCCTGGAATCATTCGCTCATTTCACATGAAGACTTACCACAATTTTTCACTTCATCTTTATTTCTTGATTTATTTTTTTAGTGCATTTTTTAACCATCTACAAAACACTTTGTCCCCTCTAAAATCTGTTTGACATCTCTTTTCGTTCTTCGTATAAATTCACTTCATCACAATAGTTAGATAAGATAAGACAAAACTTTATTAATCACAGTTGCCTATGAAAGTGTAAAATGAAATGATTAAATCCAAAATTATGAGTTAAAGAGTGTATACATAGTGTATACATAATATACACCTGTTAATACAGGTGGTGTGTATATATATATATACTATAAATGCAAGTGGGCTGAACTACAAATCCAAACACCTCCACAAACTTTTTCTCGATCACAAAAAGACAGAATTTTTTTTCATTTATCTTTTGTGTGTTGTACAGTGATTCTTCGCTGGATGATGAGAATTCAGGTGAATCTCCTCTCATCTCGATATTAGGAGAATATACAGGTTTGTACTCTTTATATATATATATGTATATATGCGTGTGTGTATTAGTGGGTATTTGGTTCTTAAGGTTAAAATTCAGTTCTTTAGACAAACTCTTTTGTTTTATTTCAGACTCTCAGGAAGGTTCTTTCCCGGTTGTAACGGACACAAAGGTTCCCTGGTCGGACGAGGAGACGCTGCATCTGCTGGACATCTGGGGGAAGGACTCGGTGCAGCGGGCGCTGAAGGGCTGCTTCAAAAACCGCCACATATTCACACAGATCGCACACAAGATGGCGGAGAGGGGCTACATGAGAACGGTGGAACAGTGTCAGACGAGGATCAAGCGGCTGAAAAAATGTTTCCGCCAGAACAAGTGCGTATTAAATGACACCGTTTGACAGATGTATGCAGATGTTCTTTCTGTCAAAACTTGTGAGACTACAGAAAAAATCTGAAGCAACTCTTTGATAAATCTCCTGTTGTCTTCTCCCTGATCTGTTACCAGAGGAAACTCAAAGTTGGAACATAAATTTTACGAGCGGCTGGAGAGCATCCTCCGCTCCTCCGTTCCTTCTGCTCTTCCTGAAGACCCCTACAAGGTGGAGGAGGTCCCTGATGAGGACGACGCCGACGACGACGACCTGCAGTTTCTAGGGCACACGAGCCGTAAGGAAATAGGTAGCGTCACTTTTTTATAATTAGAAAAGTTCATTAAGTCATGACTGCAACTATAAATACTCTATTTTCGAATATATTTCTTTGGCTGAGCCATATTTCCGTACTGTTTACATACATGGAAACATTAAAATGTTAATTTTACATATTTATTATATAGTTTCTATCCTTAAAAAAAGTAATTTTCAATTCAACTCAATTCAGAAATGATCTTAACAGAAATCTAACATCAGTTTTTGTTGACACTCTCCATATTATTTTGCTGGTTATTTTTTTCTATTGCCTGTTTATCCTAAAAGTCCCCAAATAAACCAACATTAACCACAAAATATCTGGTTCTATTAAAATGACAGTTTGAACTTTATTATACTAAACAATGTCTTCTATATTTCTTGAGGTACTCGAAGCGTCCCGTGGACAGACATGGAGTCGTTGACCCTCATACACACGTGGGGTGATGACCACATGCAGCAGGAGCTGAGGGGGAATCACAGAACCGGACACATATTTTCCATCATCTCCAACAAGATGGCGACTCAGGGCTTCTCCCGGACGCCAGAGCAGTGCCAGACGAGGCTCAAGAGGGTGAAATCAAACTTCAGGCAATGCTACCAGAACAAGTATGTGTGTTTGCAGCAGAGAGAATGAAGGGAAACAAAGATTTCTGTTGATTTAAACGTCTTTTCTTTCTTTTTTTCTGCAGCTTGAAAGGACAGGGGCGTGTTGAGTGCAAGTTTTACAATGAACTGGGGAGAATTTTAGTGAAGGACTTTGCTCCAGCAGCGCAGTTGAATGAAATCCCGGGAGAGCTCGAAGACAACGACTTCTCGACCTACTCCCACCATGAGACCGGTAAACACAGTTATTCTCTCTACTGGCTGCAGGGGGCGCAAGACAGCAGTTTAGACTGCCGTTTTCTGACTAGTTTCAGTGATGATGATTTATCCTCAGAAGATGAAGATGATGATGTTGAGCAAGGAATCTGAACTGAAGTTTAAAGCCCAAAGCAATGATTGAACAAATACATTTACAATATTTATTTGCCTTCTACAAGATTTAGTCCACAAAAAGAGCGTAATGGATACCTGAGATATAGGAAAAATTATGTTTGGGTGATTCATTCTAGACTATATGTTTATATTATTACTATAGTTATTATTATTTTGTGTAATGTTACTGGATCTTTAAATTAAATTAATATTTATTGTCCCAAAGCCCTTTTGCCTCATTATTTATTCATGTTTTTTATTTGGGTCTCCTCAGAGTCTGTTGTTGGGGTTCAAGAAGACAGGAAGAAAGTGGCCTGGACGGACAAAGAGACAGTCATCCTTCTGGAGATATGGGGAGACTCGGAGGTAGAGAACGATGGATCGTGATGAAAGTCCAGCATTTTACATGATAACCTGTAAAAGTGATTTTAAATCTTTCTGTCTGTCGCCACCTTTAATATGAATTTGGCCTGTGTTCAGGTCCAGCAGTGCCTGGGACGCTACCCTCACAACGGCCACATCTTTACACAAATATCAGAGAAACTCTTAGCCAACGGTTACTCCCGCAGCGCAGACCAGTGCCACACCCGCATCAAACGGCTCAAATCAAACTATCGCCAGTGTCAAGAAAACATGGGGTACAAACAGGAAATCTCTGTTTTGTTTTCTGTGCTGTCGTCTCGACACGACGGTCAATACAACTGTCTTCACTGTCTGCAGATCATCGGGGACAGATCGAGTCGATTTCAAGTTCTACGAACTGCTGGAACAAATCCTGGACAAGCAGCCGTCGACGTCTTCCACTGTGATACCCGACTCCATCGAAATATCCGAGGACTCCAACAGTGAATCAGTGACGGAAACAGGTAAATATCCCTGTGTCCACTCGATATGAGAGCATTTACTCAGTCACAGTTTTACACAAAAGTTATCAGCATGTGTAGTGATCGTGAATATCTCTGTGTTTCTGTGGAAAGAAGGAGAAATCAGCATGTCGACAGAAAAGCCAGCGTCCGGCGTGTGGACAGACGAGCAGACGCTGTCGCTCATCAATATCTGGGGCGAGGTGGACGTCCAGAGGACGCTGAGGGGGTTCGTCCACAACGGACACGTGTATGCCGACATTTCGGGGAGATTGGAGGAGCGCGGTTTCTCCAAGACCTCGGAGCAGTGCCGCTGGAAAGTCAAGGCCCTGAGGAACAACTTCCGACAGTGCTACGACAGAAAGAAGTGAGAGGCGTCTTTCTATCCTTTTTCTATGTTTCTAAATATAATCCACTATCTTGATAAAGGCTCTTATCTCCTTTCGCACCTTGTAGATCTGGGAGACGAGTAGATTACAGATTCTACAACCAGCTGGAGCAAATACTGGGCCAGGAGGCGGTTTCTATGGATGATTATGATGAACGAGAGCAACAAGCCAATCCGGATCCAGGTACAGTCGTTTTCATCCATTTTCCTTAGCAGTGTAAGAAATGTTCCTTTAGGTAAACACTGATCCGACGTCTTCTTTTTGTCTCCGTCTGATGTAGGGATGGATGGTGTGAACACAGTGTGGACGGAGCAGGAGACAGTCGCTCTCGTTGAGGTGTGGGCCGCAGACGACGTGCAGCACAGCCTGAAAACCTGCGTCCGCAACGGCCACATATTCGTTGACATATCGGAGAAAATGACCACAATTGGATTCCCGAGGACGGCGGATCAGTGCCACTCCTGGATCAAACGGCTGAAGAAGACTTACAGGCGCTACTGCAACAGCCGGAGGTAGAAAATGAAAATCAAGGAATGATTGAATGCTTGGCTCATGGTTTCCCAGCTCACCTTTCATTCACGTCTCGTAGGAACGGAGGACGTCCTGCGGCGTTTCGATACTTCCATCTTCTGGCTCCGGTGCTTGGTGACAACACTGTTGTGCCAGACATGGACAGTTCTGCTGCTGACGCCACCTTACAGCCCTTTATGGACAAGGATCCTGACTTGTGTAGGGCTAAACATAATCACAACCATTTGTGCACATTTTTATTACACGTTTGAGCAATTTCACTGTATTTCTTATAATACAAATTACATTACAAATAATGTGTATATTTAACACTAATGTACAATAAAAAAGTCGTTGTTTCCTGCTTGCAGATGAGCAGCCCTCCACCAGCCACCTGCTGGCCGACCTGAGCAGGAAGATGCCCTGGTCAGACCAGGAGACGCGCACCCTGCTGGAGATCTGGGGCGAAGACAGCGTCCAGGTCACGCTAAGGGGCTGCCTGAAAAACCGCCACGTGTTTGAGTACGTCTCTGAGAAGATGGGCAACCGAGGATTCATCAGGACGTCGGGGCAGTGCTACACCCGCATGAAACGCCTCAAGCATGGCTTCCTGCATGAGAAGTAAGTCAAGACAATAAACTGTGATTCTTATTTATTTATTTAAGTTGTCCTGATAATCGTTGTATGTTGAAACATGAAGCAATTTTAGGTGGTTAGATATGAAACAAACTCTGTTCTTTAAAAGTGAAGCTATATGGGTACAACCATCTTGACTCATGAAGCCTTTACTGCAGCCAGCCACCAGGGGGCGATGTTTTGGCTACATTTGGAACCTGACGGGTTGTCATTATTACAGTTTTTCACAATTGTTAACACACGTTTCCAAAACAATAACGGCTTTCTCAAAAATGCACACAGAAAACTCAAAACCTCACACACAAAATGCTAAACCTGAAGGCTCTTATATACTACTACGTGTCCGTTTCTCGGAGAGGTCTCAGCGGGGGGCAAAGACTCTTTTTGATTTTTACTTCTCCGTCAGTCTACGTCCGGAAAAAATTCACCGCCAAACCCATAGGTGGCGCAACGGAAGACGAGCTCAGAGAAGCCTACCCCATTTGGGAAGAAGAAGTCCACGTGTCTCTGTTTACATGTTAGCTCCTCCCACACACTGAACCATGGCAACTAACAGAACTAAATAAAGTGACACCCAGCGGGTCAAGATGCTGATGTAATCGTTTCTTAGCGCAGCGGTTCCCCGGTCTTGTTTCCGAACTGTGTTGCTGATTCCACAGCTTGAATCTGCTTGAGGCTACATGTAGCTAGAAGCTGCACGGAGCTAGCTAGCTCCCCCCCAGCTTCCACACACAGTCAGCAGGGACTCCCGACACTAACTACTACTATCCAGTGTTTGCTTCTAACCTGACGGTATTATAGAAACAGTGTCATGATAGAAGTGGAATTAAAGTCGTGACGGCGGGTTCTTGCACTGTTACCACCGCAGTTAGCATGGTGGCTAGCCTAGCCTGCTAGCGCCGTTTTGAAAGCTCGTTATAACCGTATGTGACCGTGCACACATGCCCTCAGTGCTCTAACGAGCCACCGTCAGCCGGACAACTCCGCTGGCTGAACACACACGTCACATTAATCGTAGAATCATAGTTGTGTTTGGGTTTGATGCTACATGGAAGTAAACAGGAAGTAAACAGGAAGTTTGAGGTCCGGAAATACGGAAATGACGTCATACGGAAATTATGTCGTTCGCGGACCAATCACAGCCAAGAGCGGTCCGTCGGGTCTCCAACATGAAGACGGATAGTTAGAAAAATCAGACGTGTACGAAAAGCTGTACGAAGCACTCGGAGAGGGCGTTTCACGACGGATAGGGCGGTCTTATCTGTCAGTAATAGAAGAAACGGAGAGGCATAAATTGGCCTTGACACTCCCTTTGCAAGATGACTCTTTGCCATCAAAATGGAACTCGTGTTTTCATTTGGTACACACAGCCATATTTTCAAATGACACACACGTACCATTTATTGAGTACACACAACTAAGCATTTGCTTGCACACTTCCAAGCATTTACAGCACACTGAAGTGCAAAATTGAAAACACAATCATTGAAATGGAACACACCATATGAAGGACAATGTCTGGAGAATTAGCCATTTCTTCTTTTGTAAACTGTCTCAGTGTAGGCCTACTTTTTTCATAGTCAAACATAAAACAGCACACAAATATGCAGCAAAAAAAGGTTTATTTCGGTACACACAGAGAACATTACAGTACTGACACAGACAGCATGAGAATGCAAGTTCAACACAGTGGGCTACAGTGAGACACTGTTGAAAAGGAACAATATTGGATTACAGGTACAATACATGCATGTGTCAGTGCTGAATGTTTGGTACTAACAAGCACAAACTCTCGCTGTAACTCCTTGAGTCTGTGTTCAGTTCGAATGGGACCATGTTCACTTGTTTCATCCGCATGGCATTCCAATGAAGAATACCGTCCAATGTAGAGAGACTGACGGTCTGGACATTTCTAAATGTATCTTGGTTAACCAGGATCCTAGTTTTTATTTGTCTGAGTGTGATAGCGTTGTTCTCATGAACCATATCTACAATTTCAGTCTCCTGTTCAGCTGTGAACATGCGTGTTTCTCCACGGTGTGGTTCTCTTTCCATCTATAAATGATTTTGGTTAATGGGCGATGTGACCATGAGTAAATGTTTGTTGGCTCAACTTCTCTGTGGTTTAATTGTGACAGAAATTTGGGGGACTTGCTTGAGATAAGCTTGTTCCTCTGATCATAGGCAATGGATATGATATTTTAGGTTTTTGATGGTGACACCTAAAAAGATTTAATTAATTGTTTCCCTTCAGGGAGGATTATAAGTTCTTCAATGAGATGGAACAAATCTTCAGGAAAGAGCTGAAAGTCGACGGCTCAGTCGCAGACACGTCGGCCACAGAGGAGATGGACGACATTTCACCTGAACCGAGCCAAAACAAAGGTGGAACAAAATGGAAAAGAAAATCCACAGTCAATACAACACTGTTTTTCCAGTGTAGATATACAGAAGCAACTCATTTAGACCTACTAGTTAAAAGCTTTATAAATGTTTGTAATGCCTCTAGGCCTCTCTTGAACTTTTAACATTCACTATTATTCAAATCACATGCCGTATATGATAATAATCTATGATTCCTGCTGTTTTAGCCGCCTCCAGTAACCAGTGGGTGGTTGACAGCGCTAAGCTGGCCTGGAGCGACGGGGAGACCGAGGCCCTGCTGAACATCTGGGGGAGCGAGGAGATCCAGGAGAACCTGAAGGGCTGCACCAAGAACAAACACATCTTCATCCAGATCGCTCAGGTCATGGCGAACCAAGGTTACCTGCGCAGTCCGGAGCAGTGCCAGACCAGGATCAAGAGGCTGCGTGCCAACTTCCGACACTTCCTAGAAGGCAGAAAGTGAGTGCAGTGCAGGGGGGGGGGCTGGTAGTGGACATAAAGATCCATATTGTAAATACAGGTTCTTGTTTTCGGCATCCTCCTGGCGAGCTCTAAAATTCTGTCTCGTGTTCTCAGAGGGGAGAAGCAGGAGTGCAAGTACTTCGACCAGTTGGTGCAGATTTTTGGCAGCAAGTACCTAACGACCTCTGACCCCCTGGCTGAAGAAGCTGATACTGCAGGTAAGCATCATAAACAACTGAAAAAGTAAAGTAAACCTTGACAGTTTTATTTGGACGTTGATTCGTCAGTTCTGTTGCTTTGTCTCTTTTTGTACCTGAACACCTGAATACCTCACACAAATGTTGTTGCCATGGTTTCCTTCACACTATTGAATTAGCTGCCTTTCAAGGACAAACTCAACATTTTGGGGAAAGCTGTTTATTCACTGTCTTGCTGGAATCTGGATAAGATGTGTGATACCACCAGAGAAACATGTGGATTAGTGCTAAGCTAACTGTCGCCTCGCTGAATCTTACAGAAGAAAATATTGTGCATGTTGAGAATAAGGTCAAAATATAAATAATAATAGAAAGTAGATTAGAAGACCTTCTTTCACTTTGAGCACATGTGTGATGATCTTTAAATATCTTCTTCTGATGATCTCAAAATACAAAAGGACATTTTTTTTTCAAATACTCAGTTTCTCACCTCTTATGTGTTTGTTCGATGTAAAATGAAGAACATATTATTTCTAGTTTTGTATGACCAAATCATCTCATCCAACTCTCTGCAAGGAAGCATTTCCCAAGATGTCAAACAGTCCCTTTAAACATGTCTTTGCTGCATTTACTATAGATTCTAATCAATAGATTTTCTATTTCTATAGTATATTTTTAGTAAAACAGCTAGTGCTATACAAGCTCATTTAGACCCCCGCCCATCCCCCTCCTTTTAAACCTGGTACTGGTCACCGTCATGTTTACAATTGAAATATTTTCTGTCTATACCAGAGTCATGAGGCTGTCGAACATCATGGGGACGACACATCAGAAGCAAACAAAGACACATTCAGAGGAGAAAAAATTACAAGGACATTAAACCAGAATCTGTGATATGTTCCGCAGTGTGTGTGTGTCTGTGTGTATGTGTGTGTGTGTGTTTGTTTACAGATGACAGAGCAGAGTCTGACCAGGCTCACTGGAATTTACTTTTTGCCTCTGTTTATATATACTTAAAATACTTTTACATTCTTCAGATACAAAGACCTACTTTAGGCTGTTGTGTGCGTGAGTGTGTATGTGTATTTGTGTGTGTGCGCGTCCCTTGACTAGAGTGTAATGTGATTTTTAACTTGAGAGCCATGCCACTAATACCAGGATGCTCAGGGTTTGTTGGGACAATAGTAGAAATATCTGATCTTGATGGTGAAAGTCTGAAACTAAGTTGTCTTTTCTAAAATTTCATTATTTTGTACTTGAATTTAAAGAGAGTGACTCAAAGCACATGCAAAAAGAAAGACACGCAAGGCCTCTATCACTGTAACCACAGCCTACATTAGCTTTTTCTTTCCTGCCTCACTTGTTAAATATTCTGTCTTTGCACTTATTTGTAAAAGTTTTTCAAATCTGACTGCTGAAAGTTTAAATTCTTTAGGTTTATTTTTTGGTGCGTGAGAATTTATTTATTTAAAGGTTCTGTTTACATGTGTGTTCCAAAGTTTTCTAATTTACTTTGAATATTTTTTCCTTTAACATTTTTTTTTTTTTTCATGAATATGTAGAGTTTGCTGCATTCATTAAAAGAAACTTGAAATGTGACTTTTTCCATTCATTTATTTTTCTGATAAAGAAAGTGGGAGCTACAAAAAATCTTTAGAAATCATTTATCTCTAAAATTATATTGAATCTGCAGAGTAAAAAAAAAGACACAGACCAGGTGAGGCCTCACTACTGCACGAATCTACAACAACAACAACAA
The DNA here is from genome assembly GCF_963576545.1 of Limanda limanda. Taxonomy (NCBI): domain Eukaryota; kingdom Metazoa; phylum Chordata; class Actinopteri; order Pleuronectiformes; family Pleuronectidae; genus Limanda; species Limanda limanda. Next base: position 1,200,307 of record NC_083644.1, read on the forward strand.
ATCCCTGGATCTTTGCTGCTAAATTTCCAAGCAGTCTGCTGCTACTTGTTTCCAGGTGATGTCCTGAGGCTGCCCCCTGCTGGCTGCTGGTTTCCTCTGCTGATTTTGCTTGTTTACATTGTTATTTATAAAAAAAGAACCTTTAACCGAGCATTGGTTTTAAATGTTACCGTGTATTAACGTGTATATATTCAGTGTTTTATGTGGAGTAATCTCACGTGAGCGAGTAGCCTGCAGTGCTCCGCTCAATATTTCCTGAGGCCACACAGGATGATTTACTGCTGTTTACACTGGCTGCCGTCAGCCAGATGTTCCGACTCTGCTCCTATTAGATAAGCTGAGGGGAAACCAGAGGCTCGTTGCCAGGCGACGACATCTAAACACGGCAACATTTCCCGGCACAAGGCCGTCATTTTGACATAATTTTATTTTGTTGACCCGAGTCCCACGCTGTTACCACGGCCATCCTTATAATACTAATAAAGAACTCTGAAGCAGGAAGGCACAGGAGGCTGTATATGGACAGGAATGTCTCCCGCGCTGTGGTCCACACTCAAATATCTAGCATCTCCATTCCGATTATACATACTGCAATATTCTAGACGTGTACTTTTGGCTTCATCCTCTGAGAAATTTGTAGTGTAGAGCCACCAGAATGTAATACTGAGGATAATTGTTATAATTTAAAAAAAACTAGTTGTTTTTAGTTGAGATATTTAGTCAAAGTCTTCTTTTGTCTCCTGCCTTTGTTTAACAAACACAATTCTTTGGATTTGATGTTTTTCAGTGTGCACAGTGTCGTACAGTGTCACGCTACAATGGCAGGCTGCTTCTCTTTTCGCTCTCTTTCATCCGAACAATGTCCACCAATGAGAAAACGTGGGGTCCGTCAACCCAAACACACCTGCTGGGTTTGTTGGCATCGACCAGCACGGCGTCAGCGGGCAGCAGCGGGGAGCCCTCCTCTATCATCACCGTGTAGACTCTGCGAGGTCTCCTGGAGTTCCTGCACAGATCACACTGAACCTGGTTCTGGACAGGAGGCGGCTCCAGCTCCTCCTGCAGCCTCCTCAGCTCTGACCGGGGAATCATGGTGACTGCATTTTTCTCCAGGAAAAAATCGGCCCCTTCCTCCCCTGCGCCGTCCTCCACATCCACCACCATGCCATTGCTGCAGCTTTCTCTTTCCTCCTCATCTTTCCCATTTCCCTCCTCAGGCTGCTTATTATTGTCCTTTCTGATGAACACCACTGGAATCATCTCCACTCCTCCGCTCAGTTTGAATTTCCAAAGGCTCAGTTGGTGGCAGTAGCAGTCTCCCCAAACCACCTGACATCACAAGGCAGAAGTGTCGCTTTGATACATCATGTTAATATTTGACCAAATCTGTCACATTTTACCTTCATGTCTTTGCAGCTACTCACCCTACAACATAACAGAGTAATGCAGAACACAAACATGGAAACTGGAACACTGACGATAGTGAGCTGAAAAATAACATTTGTGAGAAAATCAGATATAATCCACCTATAAATTATTTTTTAACCTCTACATTTTTTCTTCGAAGGTCTACAACACCGCGGACAGCACATGAACAAAACTAGAAAATACAAAATAAGAGATTTCACTAAGATTACACACAATTACACATTTAACTGTCTAATTATTCATTTGTAATGGACAGTCTTACCCAAGTTATCATGACGGTCCAAAGGGTGGAGCTACGTTTTTCTACAAGGGAGAGGACTGTAGGGAGACAAGGCTACACACACACACACACACACACACACGCACACACACACACACACACACACACACACACACACACAAACACACAGACTTAAACTAAAAAAGTCACCAAATGTTGAAATTGAAGAAGTTCTTGCTCATTGTATACTTTATCAATCAATTTGTCAATTTTTCTCTGAATACATTTTACCTTCTCGTAAACGAGGCTGTTTCCAGCTCCAACCTAAAACAGACAGGGAAACTTCAAACACTGTAAAATATACAGTATGTTGTTTTATTATACTTTTTAGTTTTAAATGTGAGCGACTCACACATCCAGTGCTGTTGTCCTCTCCTTCACACAAACAGGAATCTGGGATCACAAGCCCCCAGTCCTGATAGCCTGCAAGTCCACAACATTTAAACTGGACCACACACACACACACACACCCATAAGAACATGTTAAAAAACTTTCAAATACAATAAATTAGTCTGATTTCCTTACCTCAGCCTGCCAGCGGTAAACGTTACTGAGCATGGTACAGTTCTTATCATTCACATGAGATTCAGATATTTCCGGTATGTCACTCAGAGGGATCAGTTCCAGGTAGCGATCTTTAAATGCTTCTATGTCCTGCAGGCGTATAGAAAGACCTACGATTATTTATAAGTCCATGTACAGGTACATCTATCTATTCTAACATGCTATGTCCTTCTAAAAATCTTGAATCAACTTAGTAGGTTTTTCAAAAACTTTAAGCCTCATTTCACGATCCTCCTCAGTAGATGGAGTTGCTCACCTGTCATCGCGAGAAAAGCGATTAAATACATTTCCCCAAAACTTCAAACTTTTGCATCAAAGGATTTCACAATGTGGATGAAAGCTCTGGAAAAAAGCCTCTGTAGTAACTAGTAAGCCAACCCTGGGTCAATTCAGCTGAACCATAACCTGCATAAAGATGGATGACTTGACAACTCCCAAAAGTGAAGCCAAATCATCTGGATCGCCCCCTGGTGGCTGGCTGCTGTCGATGTCAAAAAACCCTCCTCCTCTACGTTAGTGGATTGGACCAAACTAAAAAGTCCAAGCACACGTCAAATAATATTTCTCAAAGTTGGTGTCTGACATTTCGATGCTATAAAGAAACAAGTTAAACCCTCATGATTGAAAGCTGAGAACTTGTGATTGGTTAAACGAGTGAATCGACAGGACAGGACGACTGCTACCGAACAGACTATGGCTCCAAATAACGCTAAAAAATGGCAAGACCCATGATCCAAGATATTTTCGCTTTCTAGATAGTGGGAGGAAGTGGAGACGGGTTGACCATCTTTGTTTACATTTTTTTGAGCTATATAATCAAAAGTGGGATTTACTAACCTGATTCTCTTTCTCCCAAGTGATTGCAAAGGAAACGGACATAGCCACAAACATGCCAAAGATCGCAAACACTGACTGTGACAACAAAAGAGAGGAACGTGAGTTTAATGCAGTTTTTTCTCTGGGTAAACACACACACAGAAAGAGTTACAAACCAGTGGTGTGTAAAAGATCCTCTTTATCCAGATGTTCAGCAGTAGCATGAAACAGATGGACACAGCCATGCCAGTGCACAGAGTCACCAGAAAGGTCTCCTGGGTCAGCCTGGACTGCAGAACAAACCACGGTCACATCAGTGTGGACCAAAACACAACACTGACTTTAGGTCTGAGTATCAAATCTTAATTGTATCAAGTTAATGTTTTATTTGATGAGATATAGCTTCCAAATACTGAACCAAATCGCATGTGTTGCATCAATATTAGTCATATTTGTGGCTGCTACTTAAAGCATCTATTATTTGTATATATATTTACTTGTGATCTTACAAATGTTTTTCGAAACGCATTTGATCTCTCCTTAATTGAGGAAATCATGTAGGATATATGTGCGTTAATACTGTAATTATAATAAAGATAATATGCCTGAGTGGTTTTACCTCCTCACTGTGTCCACATTCAAAGCTCTGGTTGTTTAGGAGATGTCCTGATTCCTTCAAAATGAACATCACCACAGCCAACACCTAGAAAACAACATTACCATAGCAACCATGTAGAATAGGAAAGTAATTTCATTCTTATTAAATGTGATGGAAAGTAACAAAGTATTTGATCCTATCCATCTATCTTTCTATCTAGTGAATAAAACACTAACCAAATATACCAGCACCAGCCCAGTAGCAGTCCACAGTCCTGCGCTGGGTGTCCTGTAAACCTTCTGTCTCTTGTCGTCCATGTCTTCACAGGTTTGATTCCCCAGCTGCCTGCACCCTGTTGTCACTGTGAGAGCGGACAGATGTTTCACTGTGAGTTAAGGGACGAGAGGGTGTCTTCCTGTCCAGACTCCGCCTCTTAAAGAGACTGAGAGCACATCCAGGCTTCTAGACCCTCGAGGGGACGAAATATTTGTGATGCTAGATTACAATGAACCAATTATATTTGACCACTAGGGGGCGCCAGTGAATAGCTAAACTTGGTTTTGTTTTACAGTGGCTGGAAAGACCTTAAAACTCTTATTTAAATGCCACAGTAGTCGTCCAGTAAATCTCGAAGTTCTAAAGACACTCAGTGGCACAGCAAAATTACTGACTATTATATTATTTATTATAGTATTTACTTTTTCCCATACATTATTGAGTATTTAATAAATATTGTCAGTGTGGTCTCGACTTGTTTCTATGGGCAGTCAGTTCGGTTGTGTTGTCCATAAACCCACTCCATGTAAAACACTAACGGTGCACTCAAACAGACACACATATACACATATATACACACACAATTCTCAAACGATGGGATAGTAATTATGTGTCTTAATCTGACGGAACGTCCAAACCACAAGTTCCTGGCAATGTGTGTGTGTGTGTGTGACGGTCTGTGCTTGTACTGCTGCCCTTTTCACTCATCTCTCATGACTCAGGCTTGGTAGAACAATTAAACTTTATTCTCTGTAATCACAAATGGAACACAATCATTCGGTGTAGTGGAAACTGCATCTGAGGGAAAAAAGAGGTTTTCTCCCGCTAATCCCCACTAATCCCCGGAAGTTCCTGTTGTGGCCCTTCAAAATAAAATAAACACGGCGAAATAAAAGAAATACACAAAAAACAATGACTGCAGTTCCAAGTTGAACAGGATTTTAACAATCAACATATTTACCCCGTTACATACACCCCCCTAAAATTCTGTTCAACCCCAGACAAATCCTGAGCATTATCCAAACAACAATAGAAAAGAAAAAAAAATTTGGAGCTACTTTAAGTGAAACCAAATCACTGATGTCAAATACAGTCGATACAAGTCCTCCTGGAAGGAGCGTAAAAGGATAGGGAGGTACCAAGCCCAATACCTTTAACAGACTAGTAGAAGATGCCATTTACATCTCCTGAACATCACACTCAAGGCAATACACATTACATACTCCAAATTTACAAAAAATACAAATACTAGTTGGACATTACCAACACAAAACTGGAATGAAAAAAAAAATCCTTGTTTAAACCTCGTCTAAACCTCAAATAGTCTATGGAAGAATGCAAAAACAGGATTTGAAACAGGGAAGGTATTCTCAACCTTGTGTGACATCTTATGAATCAGCTTTTTAGGAGGTCTAATGTGTCTCCCATATCTGCTTGTAACTAAACCCTCAAGGCCTGTATGAACACTATCAGGTTGTGTGCAAATAGCAGGGTTCTCATCAACATCATCTGTTGGAGTTAACTGAGACACGCTAACTGAGTTTGGATCAGGTAAGTGAGCTTCACTGACGGGGTCTGGATCTGATAAGTGAGCTACACTGACAGGGTCTGGATCTGGTAAGTGATCTACACTGACGGGGTCTGAATCTGGTGAGTCAACTACACTGACAGGATCTGGGTCTGGTGAGTCAACTACACTGACAGGATCTGGGTCTGGTGAGTCCATAAGCCAGTCCATAGTCCGGTTGTAGCCATCCACATTGTTCCTTTCCTCGGAGCCTTGACCAGTTCCACATGCCACATCCCCGTCATCTGAGTCGATAAGGGAAGCAGGAGTTTCAGGCACATCCAAGGTAAGAAAGTCAACTGGGAGAAGGAGGTTCCGGTGCACAACTCTCTCTTTGTCAGTTAGAGCATCTCTTATCCTGTACACGTTGATTCCTGACCTCACCGACACAACATCATATGGTGTAGAGTCCCATTTGTCAGCGAGCTTCCTCTTGCCTCTTTCACCACGGTTGGCCAGCAAAACTCGATCACCCACAGCCAGTGGAGAGCCTTTGACTTTGCGGTTATACAGCCTGGCGTGACGTGCTTGCTCATCAAAGCTGTGTTTCCGAGCCATCCGCGATGCTTCAGACAAGTCCTGCTTCAACCGAGAGACAAACTCATTCTGGCAGATCACTTTGTCATCCTGTAACACATACTGGAACATGATATCGATAGGAAGACGTGGAACCCGTCCGAATGTGAGATAAAATGGGGCAAAGCCGGTTGTCTCATGTATCGTACAGTTGTAGCAAAAAGTGAGCGTCCGCAACACCTGGGGCCATCTGGCTTTTGCTACTGGGGGAAGAGTTCTTAACATGTTCCCGAGGGTCCTGTTAAAGCGTTCTGTGACACCATTACCCATCGGGTGGTAAGGTGTGGTGTGAGACTTCCGCACCCCTGCCATCTCCAAAAGTTCCTTCAGGAGCTTACTCTCAAAGTTAGCACCTTGATCTGAGTGAATCCTCTTGGGAAAGCCATAGACACAGAAGAAGTCATCCCACAATCGGCGTGCAACGTGTTTCGCAGATTGACTTTGACAGGGGAAGGCGTGTGCCATTTTAGAGAAGTGGTCAGTGATGACCAAAACATCAACGGTTTTCTTGTCACTCAGTTCAGCGGTCCAGAAGTCAATGCACACCAGTTCCATTGGTTCAGATGTCTGAATGCTTTCAAGAGGTGCACGGCCTTCAGGTTCAAGGGTCTTGCCAACTACACATCTCTCACATCGACGTACATGGTTAATTATGTCTCTTTCCATTCCGATCCAGAAAAACCTCTCCCTGGCGAGGGAAAGGGTTCGTGCACGGCCCTGATGACCAGCATTGTCGTGGAGCCCAAGGAGAATCTGAGACTTAAGGCCATCTGGCACAATAAACTGGGACATCTTCTTGTTCAACCGGTTATCTTTTCTTAGCCTGTACAGAATCCCATTCTGTATTTTCAGCTTTTTCCAGTGTCGGAGGAGCTTATTGATGCTATCCGGTTCAGATGCGGCCTCACGTCTGGTAGCTCTCCTTTTCCGTCGCACATAGAAGAGGACCCTGCTTATTGTTCGGTCTTGCTCCTGGAGACTCAAAAGCTGGCTCTGGGGAATAGCAGTGGAAGCGTCTTCTTCAGGCAGCTGTGGTAGTGGTAGATTAGCTCCGAGCGGACCACAACCAGCATGAGCGCTCAACGCAGCTGACACTTCATCTGAACTGATGGAACTTCCAACAGGCTGAACAACAGGATCAGCACCAGGGTCCTGTGTCTTTGACCTTGTGCTCTGGAAAATCTGACAGTTGTTAGTGAGCCTAAAAGCATCTTGCACCGTACCCCTGACAACGCCATTTACTTCATCTAATAGTGCAACATAAGGTTCTTTCAACAAACGGTAACCGACACATGACTGGACAAATGGTTCGCGGCTCAGAGCATCTGCAACAATATTTTTAACTCCTGGAACATACTTAAGATCAAAATCGTACGCTGCCAGCTTGGCCACCCATCTTTGTTCACATGCATCTAAGCGTGGTTTTGTCAGAATGTAGGACAAGGGGTTGTTATCTGTCCAGGCGGTGAAGTGTTTCCACTTCAACCAATGACCAAACTTGTCGCATACGGCCCATTTCAGCGCTAAAAATTCCAGCCTGTGTGCCGGATAGTTCATTTGAGACCGGGTCAGCGTCTTGCTGGCAAAAGCGACCGGACGCGCAACTGTCTCACCAGGTGACACTTGTGACAAGACAGCACCAATGCCATCAAAAGAAGCGTCAACAGCAAGGATGAAAGGCTCATCAAAGTTCGGGTGAGCCAATGTGACGCCATGACTAAGTTCATTTTTCAGGGTTTGGAAGGATTCCTGACATGCAGCTGTCCAGTCGCTTGGTGTAAGAGCTGGTGGAGCGGAGAATTTCCTCTTCGGCTTCCTGCCTTTCTTGGCCTGTGATTGAACTTGTCGCCCAGACATGAGCCTGAACAGAGGTTTGGCTTTTGCAGAGCAGTCAGCGATGAAATGCTGATAGTAAAAGACCATGCCCAGAAAAGACCTGATTTTTTTCCAGGACGGCGTGACACCATCACTCTCCATCAACTCTGCCTCTCCTACATCAGCGATGACTTTCACCTTGTCAGAATCTGTCCTAACTCCATCTGCACAGATGACATGTCCGAGAAACTTAACTGAGCTCTTCAGGAGATGACATTTCTTGGGGGCCAGCTTAAGTTTGTGATTTTTCAGACGTGAAAACACCATCTCCAGACGCTCAAGAGCAAGCTGCTCGTTGGGGGCGAAGACCAACAGGTCGTCCAGGTAACAAAGTAAGCTGCTGAAGTTTTCATCTCCGAAGATCGATAACATCATCCGCATGAAGGTCGCAGGGCTGTTACATAGACCTTGGGGCATCCTATTATACTCATGGAGGCCAAAGGGTGAAGAAAACGCTGTGAACTTCTTGTGTGCCTCATCCAGTGGAACATTGTAGAATCCAGAAGTCAAGTCCATAGTGGAAAAGAACACATTCCCTCCAAGCGCAGCAAGGGCATCTGCTTGGTGAGGCAGTGGGTGTGCATCTTTCACAGTCTTTGCATTGAGCAATCTGAAGTCAGTACAGATGCGCAGACTGCCATCTTTCTTCCACACCAAGACCAGTGGGGATGCATACTCGCTGTACAACTTTCGGATTATGCCTCTTTCCTCCATCTCATTAAGTGCTGTTCTCAGCTTCTCATACTGGCCTGGTGGTACTCGGCGGTAGGGCAGGCGAAATGGTCTCTCATCCACGAGGTGTATTTTGTGGACGAAGTCCGTAGCCTCCCCGCAGTCCATCTTGTCCCTCGAAAAAACAGACTCATATTTCTCAACAAGCTGCAAAAGTCTATCTTTCCACTGGTCAGAAACCTCACAGCCCTCTAAGTCTAAGTCTTGTAGTTCCAACTTGTTTAAAGAATCCTTTCTCTGCTCAGGGGACTTTGCTGTTACAGAGGCCTGTGTAACACCATGGTTATTGACTGAAATTTTCTCAGGTGAAGACAGCTCCTCTACTGCAACACACGGGAAGACATCTGCAATCTTGCAGTTTCTCCTAAGAGTCACTGCCCTACTACTAGGATTGATAAGTTTAAGAGGAACCCACCTATCCCCCCACATAGGTGTGACAACACGGCCAACCATCACATTTCTGGGCCTGGATCTTGATTGTGTCGGCTCAACAATCACTGTGCTCCCCACTGATAAAGGTGCAGATGCGGGCAGTTTACCCCAGACAAGGTGTTCACGAAGGGGTTCAAGTGTAACATTCTGCCTCAACTTTACCGTGCCGATCTTTTCAGGCATGGGCCCTCCCCGCCATTTCTCAGTGTTTGAGAGCAGGGACAAGAACTGGCCACATTCATCATCTGCAATGTCAACTGGTGCAGCCAGGAGTCTCCAATAGTCCTCAGACTCTTTCATCAAGTGTATTAACAGCTTGATAGCATTACTACCAACAATCATATCATCCACTTGTCCAGGGATGACCAGTGTTGGGATGAGCAACTTGAAGCCATAAATAACCACCTCCAAATCATAGACAGCTGTAGGGTAAACATGGTGTCCTCCAGCACCCACAACAACAATATCATCAGCAGGACTACTCTTCAAATCAGGGCTTTGCAGCAAAAGGCGTGAAGCAGCAGCTTCACTTAGAGAACATGACATAGAACCACTATCAATCATTCCTTTCAGTTGAACACCACCTGCGGCACAAACACCTGTGTAGAACAAGCTGTCAGATTTCTGAAGTCTGTGTGTCAATTGAAAAATAACAGTCTTTCCAGACGGTGCAAATGAAGAAAGAGATTCATACAAGGATTCAATGTCATCACTATCACAACTGGGAGGGTCACTATCATAATCCACACTATCCTCCCTAAGGTGCGGATCCTCTAGTTTCCCTGCTGCTGATGAGCGGCTGACGACGTCCTGCCAGGACAAGCAAGCCTAGAGTGGTTTGGTGAGTGGCACTGGAAACAGAGTCTATGGTCGCGGCAGTGGGTAAAGGTGGAGTGAGAAGCATCATGACAAACAGAACAAGGCATCTCATGTAACCCTTCAATCCTAGGCCGCCGTGGGCCAGACTGTCTGGCTGGGCCCGAGTGAACAGGTCTCTGCAGCAGCACCTTCTCCAGCATGCTGATAAGGCGTTCCAGGGTTGCAGAGTCTGTGGCCTGCGGCTGCGGTGAGCCCTGCCCCCCAGAGGCTGTCGGAGTGGCAGTGTGCTGCGTGTTCATTGTCACCCTCTCCTTAGTTGCTTTGCTCACTGTGGAGGTCAAACCTGAATGATACTCATATAAAATGTCCTGAACTTCATTAGCTGTCCACTTTTCCATTATCTTGGAGCGAAAGGTCATAGAAAGGTCAGGAGAAGGACAGTTCCTTATGAACATGCGCGTCACCTCAGTACCAGGACAGTCAAGCGATTTGCCCTGCTCTTTAAGACGTTCAATGGCAAGGTCAACAGCACGGTGCAGCCTGAGCCAGTAGTCAAATGCACCCTCACCTCTCTCAGGCAAAGTGGTGTAAAAGTCAGCTAATGGGAGTGGTGAGCATGGGGCAGAGTCAAAGTGCCTTCGAAGGAGACCATAGATTGCCTCAGGGTCACGGGTGAGGTCAATTTCACTGTTTCTGGTCCCAAACTTGACAACATCTCTAGCTTTGCCTCTAAGATGAATGAGGATCTCCTCTGCTTGTTCATCAGGTCTCAGATTTCCCCTCTTAATAAAAGCCCTCATTAGGTCTTCCCATTCCCTCACAGAAACAGGGTCAGAGCTGTCCCCTCTGAAGCATGGGGGATCTTTCAGCTTTCTGTGAGACACCAGCTGCACATGAGAGGCATCAAGTGTGTTTGAGGTTGACATGTCATCTTTGGTCGGTGGGGTGGGAGCACAGGTCAAAGGTGCACTAACAGATGGGCTAAGTTGGGTTATAATGTTCTGTAACACCTTCTGGCTAACCTTCTGGATCACATCCCCCATCTGACTGACAATCTCAGTAGCAAGGGCATCAGGGCTAGAATATTAGAAATGGTGTTTTGAGATTCATGTGTAATAGCTACAGGGTGACTTAGGGGAAACGTTACATCCCTATTGGTGGAAAGGAGCTCTGGTCTGCTCTGACTAACCCCCGCAACATTACCATGTCCCCTAACAGGAGTTTCAAACTGCAAGAATTTAGGAGAACTCAACAATCCTCTTCCCCTACCCCTGCCTAAGCTATAGGGTGTGCTAGTATCTTCCCCACCAACACTCATCATCAAATAAAAAAATATACAATATCAGAAATAAAATGAAACACTCAGTGTAAAAAGAAAAAAAGTGTAAAAGGCTAAGCACAGACAAATAGGAAAAAAAATGCTTAATATATGTGCATCCAGCTCAACACAGTTCAAGTTAAAAGTCCACCTGGTCACGCAGAGAAGATCAGCAGCAGCAGAAAAATCCCCGGATCGGCGCTGAAGAATCCACCATCCAGCAGGAGAATCGACGGGTCACGGCACCAATGTGACGGTCTGTGCTTGTACTGCTGCTCTTTTCACTCATCTCTCATGACTCAGGCTTGGTAGAACAATTAAACTTTATTCTCTGTAACCACAAATGGAACACAATCATTCGGTGTAGTGGAAACTGCATCTCTCTGACACGTGATCGTATAGATTTGCCTTAAACTACTATAAACACACATACCTGTAACCACAAATGGAACACAATCATCTATAAAAGAAAAGTTACAAAAGTTTTTTCCTGTCGTGCAGGCAGTGCCATCAGTTGTGATACCGACGCACATGTCCCAGCTTAGTCCCACTGAAGTCAAATACAAGTCCACGTAGCTGAAAATGTCCTCTGCAGTCGTAGTAGTAGGGAGCTCTTGTGTAGAGAAATTGTTCCTGCAAGTCCCCGTCCCACACGTTTCACGTATACGAGGTGAATTAATTGCAGAACAAACAGCGGATGGTGACAAACACAGATAACTAAAAGTTGAAGCTTTATTTTTCATTTTAGATAAATGTATATGTAACCTACTATAATAAGGCTCATGTCTGACAGACGGAATAGTTTGGATGTGCTTTTTAAACTTTCAGGCCAAGTAATGACGGAGTGTGTTTATTTATAAAGAATATGAATTTAAAACTTGTAAATGAATGACATGAAAATATGAATACAACAAATTTCCATGACGACTTCAAAACTTTTGGTATTTGTCGACTTTCCTGGGGGGACACTAGACTGAAAGCTCTGGGAACTCGCCTAATTCCTGGCAGTTAGTGCCTGTTTATGGGATGCGAGTTACGCGAGTTCCCCCCTTCTCGTCTCAAAACTTAGGACGACCAAGCTTTCTGTTGCTACGGAATAGTATCCAATACCATTAAGGACAATTGTGAATCTAATCCCTCTCATTAACTTGTATTTTATGGGTCTTTTATTGCATCTCCTCCCCCCGCACTGTCTTCACTTTCTCTCTAGCCATTGTTTTTCCTTTGCCATGTTTGTAAAGCTCTTACAAACCTAGCTCGAGTCATTTTGTTTGTGCTGAACCTGATTAGACACAGAATAAGACATCTGGCTCTCTCACCCTGTTTGCCGTGGCATACAGCGTGCCCCTCTTGGTGCTTTTGAAAACCCCATGCATCCCACGCGTGTCGGACAAAGTTAGCTGGACACTTGCATAGGTCATCAACAAGCTGAGGACAGAAATGGACATGAGAACACAGGATAGAACAATTTGTTCAGGGAATCCCCCCCCCCCAAGACGTACGATCAAATATAATATTTCATCACAAATTGAGTGTACAAAAATGTGTGAATGTTGTTATTACTACAGTACTACTTCGGGTTCCTCGACACCATCGACAGTAACAGGCTGAAACATACCCCTGCTATCGCTTTTACCAAAAGCATTGCAGTTAATGAAGATCATACATTCATTCATGAGATGCTTGATTTTATATGTTAAACATACTATACAGGGAAAAAACATGAACAAGGTTTATGTTGAGTCAAAGCTTTATTTACATACAGCACAAGTGAAGAAACAACAAGAGAAAATACCGCAGACGTTTATGATGCTGTTACAGTTGGTTTGTTATCGTACACTCAGCTGCCACCTGCACCATGTGCCGGCCGAACAGGAGCATTAGACATGTGGACTTGCGCAGAAAAACAAAAATGCAAAAGTGTAGACAGGCGTATCCATGCTAGCGCCCATCCCCTTTTCAAACGGCTGCCTACTCAAATCTGGCAGACTGGACACACGTGGAGGTAAATCTATGTGAATCCGATGCATTGCTCTACGACAAAGGGGCAAATGTAAAGCGCTCTAAAACTAAATTTACACACAAATGTAACCTTAACTACGTTCTATTAAAGCAAAAAACCAGGTACTTATGTGATTGAGAGATAATTCAGAAAGATACACATTATTGAGCACATTTAAGACAACAGAGATGAAGCTCCAAGCGGTGACAACAGAAGTGATTTCCTCAGGGTGAACCTGACTTCAGGCATCTGCTTTGCTGCTCCACATTGTCCAGTGCCTTCTTTCTGGCTTACGTCCTTATTCACACGTTTGAGGATGGTGATGAAATCATCATTCCTTGAATAAATACAATGTACAAAAACGTTACTATAACCACCATGGCACAGATTACGATCAAATAGTGCACAGTACACACGGTTCATATTAATGGTTATGGTCAAACTACATATTTCATTTAGAGTTATGTATTTACCTGCAACAACCCTCCTTTAGCTTCTGACACACTCCTTGGATGAACCAGCTCCCTTCGGTTGTTGATCTATATGATACATGGTCCTCAACAGTAGCGAAAGCAACCAGAACATCGGCCTCTTCAGGAATGCATTGTAGGGATGAATCATCAGCCTCCAGGTCTGCAAGCAACACTCCACGGTGTCTGTGCGGTCCCTGGCAGGCCTGGATCAGGAACACTTTGGGTTTGCCTGTGAGGGCCGACTGGTCGCTCGACTTGAAAGTTTTAGTTATTTGTTTAATGGTGAGGGACTTCCAATCCGTCTCGAAGACTTCGCCCTTTAAGCCGTGGCTCAAAATGCAGCAGATGAAGGCATCTCCATGCTTCAGAGGAGTCTTCAGTTCAGTAAACCCGCTGCAGATCCACTCCTTGACGTTGAAGTCCTGCAGCCTGGAGGGGTCGCTCAGAGAGGCAAAGTGCCTCAGTGCTCGCTCCATCTGGTCCTTGGTTTGGTCTTTGCACATCAGCACTCTGAAGCGTAGCCAAGTGAACACCTCTGCCAAACATTCTGCAGGACAGGGATACAAAAAAACAAAACTAAGTTAACCTTCAAACACAAACAAACGAGAGAATGATGTGAAACAGTGCAGCCGTCTGTTATGTAACATACCAGCATCTTTATCGGTTCCTCTTCTCATTGTGCCATCCATGAAGTGCTCATTGTTTATGATGACACAGAGGCCAACGGGCTGGCTCTCCAACAGGTACCGCTCCTCCTTGAAACAATGAAAACAATGGAAACAAACATAAAAAGACTTAGACTTTGCTTTCTTGTATCCCTTCTTATTTTTTATCATTTTAAGGGCAACACGGGCTCTTGACCTGTAAGAGGCAATTAAACACAAAGTTTAAGTCACTTCCCCTGCAGTCAAATGATGAAAAGACGTCACTGAAGGACGGCGTGTTTGTTTTTGAGACGTTAAAGTTTCATTACAGGAGCCTTAAAAACGCTCTGTTGGTTATTTAAACTGCTCAGCAATATGTTATCAGTTCTATTTGTTGGATTTTTATTCTCCTTAAGTCTTTACATTCTAAAATCAAAATGAGGACATAAACAAAACGTACACTTGACAGCGACACAGATCTGGTAGCCCATGTGTTGGATCTGACTGATGGAGTACCGCAGGTCGGTTAGGGTGTCACTGGCGAGCAGCTCAAAGGAGAGACACATGTGTGTGTTGTAAAGGAAACTGTCGTTCATCTTTACACACAGGCTGCAGGGAACAGACAAAACAAAGGTTAATGGCTGCACTTGCACCATGAACAAACTTTTTATCTTAGATGTTTACAAAGCACTTTGCAACTGAAATAGCTTGGGGTTAAATGTCTAGCCCAAAGACACTGTGGTAACCAGACAAGTTTTTTTTACTTCCGTCTCTCTCCACTGTCCCATCCCTGGCGGGATGTGGCATGATGTTGCCTTGTGTTGATACCCCGATACTCACCAGCTTCCTTAAAGCTGCGCTTACAAAATTGGGTACAATTATCAGTGGACATCCTTTTAGACTCTCCCATCATGGATAAGTTCTCCGAACAGTATCTGTTTCACCGCTGGAGAATCCTGTTTAGGAAAACTTCTGCTTGCATAGAAATCCTGTCAATGAAAACAAAACAGTATTTATTTATTTCCCTAACCTACTTTATTAAATTTAATCTTTATTAAATCTCTCTATGAATGATTAAACTTTAAACTCCTTTTTAAAATCTTTTAATTTGATTAAATGTCTTGAAAACAACAACCAACATGACTTACATGACTGACATACAACACATGGTGGTTAACCACCATTAAACGTTGACATAATAACATAATACTTAATAAACATAAACTGCCACTGTGGTTTTAGGCCCTTTCCTCCCCCCCCCTCTCCCTCGTACTCATCCGCCTTTTTTTTTCTCTATCCCTTGTTCTCGCTTCCTTCAACCTCTTTCTTGCTCTCCGTTGCCTCTGTAGTGCCTCTCTCTTCACTTTCGCTGCCTTCTGCCACTCTTCTTTGAAGAAGGGGTCCTCCAGGGCGTCGGCCAGCGTCAGCCTCTTTGCCGGGTCGTACCGCAACATTTTCTTGATGACGTCAAACAACTGACGCACCATCCTTGCCTGCGACTTCATATACCACTGATGAGAGGACAGAGAGGAACACAAAAGAGAGAAAAAAGAGGTGGAGGGCGGAATATTGAGTGAATTTCAAGAGAAGAACAATCGCACATAACAAAGACACTTTTCTTCTGTCAGTACAACGCACGTTTGTCACTTCAGGACCCCGCTTGTAATTCTTTTTATTCATTTTCAACTCGTCTTACCTCAAGAGGTTTGAACTTCTGACTGAGGGCCTTCCCAGCTAACGACCCTTTGTCCCACTTGAGGTGACCATTGAGGAAATACTTCTTCCTGAGAGGGTAAGGACGTCAGTATGAGCAGCGTTCTATTGTGCGTGTGTGTTTGTGTTGATTTAAGAGGTAAATTATAGTGTATGTTTTCTCACCTCGTGTTAGCAACCATCAAATCAGGCACTGGTCCTAGGATCCTCTCCATCATGGCCAAGTGCTTACGGTCTTCATTAGTCTGTCCGGAGATTGAGAGAAAAGGTTCAGCAAACCAGATTCAGTAGCACAGAGGGAAAGACAGAACGAGACTTGATTAAGAAGATTATCAGGTTTAACTGCTGCTGCTGCTCCAAATAATTTGAGACAGTCAGAGCTCACAAATAACTCAAAGGATTAAATCTTACTATGTATGTGTATTCGTCCAAGTATTGCACAGTATACATGTCCAAGAGCGGTTTTGCAATACCCTGCTGTCAAGTCCCAGGTTTTAAGCTGCTTCTCTGCTTCCTCTCATCTTAAAATAAGAGCCGACACAAGTGCTCTTGGTTAACCACACAATGGCTTGTGGACAAAGCCTGCCAGAGTGGAAAGTGGGAGCTAGTATTTTGGGTTAAGCTGTCTTTGCTACACTAAGATGTCAGGATTTCCGAGCAGGTGGATGCTTGTATGATGCATCCACCAATAAATGTTTATTTGATAAATATGGGCCCAGATCCTTTTATTTTACCTACTACCTTAAAGCATGGGTGAGGCCGCGGTGTTGGATGTAACCTGTAACCTTCTGGTGGTCTTCACCTGTTTAAATAAGGTGGAGCCTTGGTAGAACTCAAAGAGGATGCACCTACGTCTCTACTATTGCCTAAGCCCACTATGGACCTTTGCCTAAGCCTAACATATTCTCCAAATTATACTAATCAAAAATAATAAATACACATATATATATATATATATATATTGATTTACTCAAAAACAAGAAATAAACTTACAAATCACAAAGACGTAGTAGTAATAACACCATGATGGATCACAAAAAGAATGCATGGATGTTGACAACTCAAATAAACACTAAGGAAATAAATAACGTCATTTTATATTTAAATTAAAGCAATCACAATTTATCTCTACGAAATTCGCTTAAAATCACAAGTCACAGTTCAGTTATACAAAAAAAGACAATTCGTAGACGTCACGAAGTAGTAATAACAACGTGATTTATTTCAAAACAATACATGGATGTCGACAACTCAAATTAATAACATGTTATTTGATATGTGAGTTAAAAACAATCCGGTTTATCGATACAAAATTCGTTTAAAGTCACAGGTCAAATAGAATATAAATAAATATATCACTTAAATCCAATAAATATAATATATTCATTGATACACGGTGGTGTGAATGATAATATATATATATATATATATATATATAAATAAGTTTGTTTGTATTCCCATGTGGAATAGACAAGGGGGAGGAGTCTGTGAGAGGCAGCCTATAAATAGAGGAGCCCTCAGTCTCCTCACTCACTCTTGCTCTGAACGTGGTAGTGGAAGGACCTCACAGCTCAGATAGAAATATTTAGCTTTTTCACGTTCCTAAAAAGACCTGAGGAAGACCCAAGAGGGTCGAAATGTCGGGAGGAGGCACGCAACAGTCACATGTTTTGAGTTTTTGATTTTATTTTCTTAGTTATTGTGTTTTTGATTTAATATCATGCAAAAAACAATAGTTCCAACTTGCACTCTGCGCTTTCTCAACTATTCACCTCACAACCCCCGAGTTTTTTCCTGTCGTGCAGGCAGTGCCATCAGTTGTGATACCGACGCACATGTCCCAGCTTAGTCCCACTGAACTCAAATACAAGTCCACGTAGCTGAACATGTCCTCTGCAGTCGTAGTAGTAGGGAGCTCTTGTGTAGAGAAATTGTTCCTGCAAGTCCCCGTCCCACACGTTTCACGTATACGAGGTGAATTAATTGCAGAACAAACAGCGGATGGTGACAAACACAGATAACTAAAAGTTGAAGCTTTATTTTTCATTTTAGATAAATGTATGTGTAACCTACTATAATAAGGCTCATGTCTGACAGACGGAATAGTTTGGATGTGCTTTTTAAACTTTCAGGCCAAGTAATGACGGAGTGTGTTTATTTATAAAGCATATGAATTTAAAACTTGTAAATGAATGACATGAAAATATGAATACAACAAATTTCCATGACGACTTCAAAACTTTTGGTATTTGTCGACCTTCCTGGGGGGACACTAGACTGAAAGCTCTGGGAACTCGACTAATTCCTGGCAGTTAGTGCCTGTTTATGGGATGCGAGTTACACGAGTTCCCCCCTTCTCGTCTCAAAACTTAGGACGACCAAGCTTTCTGTTGCTACGGAATAGTATCCAATACCATTAAGGACAATTGTGAATCTAATCCCTCTCATTAACTTGTATTTTATGGGTCTTTTATTGCATCTCCTCCCCCCGCACTGTCTTCACTTTCTCTCTAGCCATTGTTTTTCCTTTGCCATGTTTGTAAAGCTCTTACAAACCTAGCTCGAGTCATTTTGTTTGTGCTGAACCTGATTAGACACAGAATAAGACATCTGGCTCTCTCACCCTATTTGCCGTGGCATACAGCGTGCCCCTCTTGGTGCTTTTGAAAACCCCATGCATCCCACGCGTGTCGGACAAAGTTAGCTGGACACTTGCATAGGTCATCAACAAGCTGAGGACAGAAATGGACATGAGAACACAGGATAGAACAATTTGTTCAGGGAATCCCCCCCCCCCCCCCAAGACGTAGGATCAAATATAATATTTCATCACAAATTGAGTGTACAAAAATGTGTGAATGTTGTTATTACTACAGTACTACTTCGGGTTCCTCGACACCATCGACAGTAACGGGCTGAAACATACCCCTGCTATCGCTTTTACCAAAAGCATTGCAGTTAATGAAGATTATACATTCATTCATGAGATGCTTGATTTTATATGTTAAACGTACTATACAGGGAAAAACATGAACAAGGTTTATGTTGAGTCAAAGCTTTATTTACATACAGCACAAGTGAAGAAACAACAAGAGAAAATACCGCAGACGTTTATGATGCTGTTACAGTTGGTTTGTTATCGTACACTCAGCTGCCACCTGCACCATGTGCCGGCCGAACAGGAGCATTAGACATGTGGACTTGCGCAGAAAAACAAAAATGCAAAAGTGTAGACAGGCGTATCCATGCTAGCGCCCGTCCCCTTTTCAAACGGCTGCCTACTCAAATCTGGCAGACTGGACACACGTGGAGGTAAATCTATGTGAATCCGATGCATTGCTCTACGACAAAGGGGCAAATGTAAAGCGCTCTAAAACTAAATTTACACACAAATGTAACCTTAACTACTTTCTATTAAAGCAAAAAAACAGGTACTTATGTGATTTAGAGATAATTCAGAAAGATACACATTATTGAGCACATTTAAGACAACAGAGATGAAGCTCCAAGCGGTGACAACAGAAGTGATTTCCTCAGGGTGAACCTGACTTCAGGCATCTGCTTTGCTGCTCCACATTGTCCAGTGCCTTCTTTCTGGCTTACGTCCTTATTCACACGTTTGAGGATGGTGATGAAATCATCATTCCTTGAATAAATACAATGTACAAAAACGTTACTATAACCACCATGGCACAGATTACGATCAAATAGTGCACAGTACACACAGTTCATATTAATGGTTATGGTCAAACTACATATTTCATTTAGAGTTATGTATTTACCAGCAACAACCCTCCGTTAGCTTCTGACACACTGATTGGATGAACCAGCTCCCTTCGGTTGTTGATCTATATGATACATGGTCCTCAACAGTAGCGAAAGCAACCAGAACATCGGCCTCTTCAGGAATGCATTGTAGGGATGAATCATCAGCCTCCAGGTCTGCAAGCAACACTCCACGGTGTCTGTGCGGTCCCTGGCAGGCCTGGATCAGGAACACTTTGGGTTTGCCTGTGAGGGCCGACTGGTCGCTCCACTTGAAAGTTTTAGTTATTTGTTTAATGGTGAGGGACTTCCAATCCGTCCCGAAGACTTCGCCCTTTAAGCCGTGGCTCAAAATGCAGCAGATGAAGGCATCTCCATGCTTCAGAGGAGTCTTCAGTTCAGTAAACCCGCTGCAGATCCACTCCTTGACGTTGAACTCCTGCAGCCTGGAGGGGTCGCTCAGAGAGGCAAAGTGCCTCAGCGCTCGCTCCATCTGGTCCTTGGTTTGGTCTTTGCACATCAGCACTCTGAAGCGTAGCCCAGTGAACACCTCTGCCAAACATTCTGCAGGACAGGGATACAAAAAAACAAAACTAAGTTAACCTTCAAACACAAACAAACGAGAGAATGATGTGAAACAGTGCAGCCGTCTGTTATGTAACATACCAGCATCTTTATCGGTTCCTCTTCTCATTGTGCCATCCATGAAGTGCTCATTGTTTATGATGACACAGAGGCCAACGGGCTGGCTCTCCAACAGGTACCGCTCCTCCTTGAAACAATGAAAACAATGGAAACAAACATAAAAAGACTTAGACTTTGCTTTCTTGTATCCCTTCTTATTTTTGATAATTTTAAGGGCAACACGGGCTCTTGACCTGTAAGAGGCAATTAAACACAAAGTTTAAGTCACTTCCCCTGCAGTCAAATGATGAAAAGACGTCACTGAAGGACGGCGTGTTTGTTTTTGAGACGTTAAAGTTTCATTACATGAGCCTTAAAAACGCTCTGTTGGTTATTTAAACTGCTCAGCAATATGTTATCAGTTCTATTTGTTGGATTTTTATTCTCCTTAAGTCTTTACATTCTAAAATCAAAATGAGGACATAAACAAAACGTACACTTGACAGCGACACAGATCTGGTAGCCCATGTGTTGGATCTGAGCGATGGAGTACCGCAGGTCGGTTAGGGTGTCACTGGCGAGCAGCTCAAAGGAGAGACACATGTGTTTGTTGTAAAGGAAACTGTCGTTCATCTTTACACACAGGCTGCAGGGAACAGACAAAACAAAGGTTAATGGCTGCACTTGCACCATGAACAAACTTTTTATCTTAGATGTTTACAAAGCACTTTGCAACTGAAATAGCTTGGGGTTAAATGTCTAGCCCAAAGACACTGTGGTAACCAGACAAGTTTTTTTTACTTCCGTCTCTCTCCACTGTCCCATCCCTGGCTGGATGGGGCATGATGTTGCCTTGTGTTGATACCCCGATACTCACCAGCTTCCTTAAAGCTGTCTTACAAAATTGGGTACAATTACCAGTGGACATCCTTTTAGACTCTCCCATCATGGATAAGTTCTCCGAACAGTCTCTGTTTCACCGCTGGAGAATCCTGTTTAGGAAAACTTCTGCTTGCATAGAAATCCTGTCAATGAAAACAAAACAGTATTTATTTATTTCCCTAACCTACTTTATTAAATTTAATCTTTATTAAATCTCTCTATGAATGATTAAACTTTAAACTCCTTTTTAAAATCTTTTAATTTGATTAAATGTCTTGAAAACAACAACCAACATGACTTACATGACTGACATACAACACATGGTGGTTAACCACCATTAAACGTTGACATAATAACATAATACTTAATAAACATAAACTGCCACTGTGGTTTTAGGCCCTTTCCTCCCCCCCCCTCTCCCTCGTACTCATCCGCCTTTTTTTTTCTCTATCCCTTGTTCTCGCTTCCTTCAACCTCTTTCTTGCTCTCCGTTGCCTCTGTAGTGCCTCTCTCTTCACTTTCGCTGCCTTCTGCCACTCTTCTTTGAAGAAGGGGTCCTCCAGGGCGTCGGCCAGCGTCAGCCTCTTTGCCGGGTCGTACCGCAACATTTTCTTGATGACGTCAAACAACTGACGCACCATCCTTGCCTGCGACTTCATATACCACTGATGAGAGGACAGAGAGGAACACAAAAGAGAGAAAAAAGAGGTGGAGGGCGGAATATTGAGTGAATTTCAAGAGAAGAACAATCGCACATAACAAAGACACTTTTCTTCTGTCAGTACAACGCACGTTTGTCACTTCAGGACCCCGCTTGTAATTCTTTTTATTCATTTTCAACTCGTCTTACCTCAAGAGGTTTGAACTTCTGACTGAGGGCCTTCCCAGCTAACGACCCTTTGTCCCACTTGAGGTGACCATTGAGGAAATACTTCTTCCTGAGAGGGTAAGGACGTCAGTATGAGCAGCGTTCTATTGTGCGTGTGTGTTTGTGTTGATTTAAGAGGTAAATTATAGTGTATGTTTTCTCACCTCGTGTTAGCAACCATCAAATCAGGCACTGGTCCTAGGACCCTCTCCATCATGGCCAAGTGCTTACGGTCTTCATTAGTCTGTCCGGAGATTGAGAGAAAAGGTTCAGCAAACCAGATTCAGTAGCACAGAGGGAAAGACAGAACGAGACTTGATTAAGAAGATTATCAGGTTTAACTGCTGCTGCTGCTCCAAATAATTTGAGACAGTCAGAGCTCACAAATAACTCAAAGGATTAAATCTTACTATGTATGTGTATTCGTCCAAGTATTGCACAGTATACATGTCCAAGAGCGGTTTTGCAATACCCTGCTGTCAAGTCCCAGGTTTTAAGCTGTTTCTCTGCTTCCTCTCATCTTAAAATAAGAGCCGACACAAGTGCTCTTGGTTAACCACACAATGGCTTGTGGACAAAGCCTGCCAGAGTGGAAAGTGGGAGCTAGTATTTTGGGTTAAGCTGTCTTTGCTACACTAAGATGTCAGGATTTCCGAGCAGGTGGATGCTTGTATGATGCATCCACCAATAAATGTTTATTTGATAAATATGGGCCCAGATCCTTTTATTTTACCTACTACCTTAAAACATGGGTGAGGCCGCGGTGTTGGATGTAACCTGTAACCTTCTGGTGGTCTTCACCTGTTTAAATAAGGTGGAGCCTTGGTAGAACTCAAACAGGATGCACCTACGTCTCTACTATTGCCTAAGCCCACTATGGACCTTTGCCTAAGCCTAACATATTCTCCAAATTATACTAATCAAAAATAATAAATACACACATATATATATATATATATATATATATATATATATATATATATATATATATATATATATATATATATATATATATTGATTTACTCAAAAACAAGAAATAAACTTACAAATCACAAAGACGTAGTAGTAATAACACCATGATGGATCACAAAAAGAATGCATGGATGTTGACAACTCAAATAAACACTAAGGAAATAAATAACATGTAATTTTATATTTAAATTAAAGCAATCACAATTTATCTATACGAAATTCGCTTAAAATCACAAGTCACAGTTCAGTTATACAAAAAAAAAGACAATTCGTAGACGTCACGAAGTAGTAATAACAACGTGATTTTTTTCAAAACAATAAATGGATGTCGACAACTCAAATTAATAACATGTTATTTGATATGTGAGTTAAAAACAATCCGGTTTATCGATACAAAATTCGTTTAAAGTCACAGGTCGAATAGAATATAAATAAATATATCACTTAAATCCAATAAATATAATATATTCATTGATACACGGTGGTGTGAATGATAATATATATATATATATATATATATATATAAATATAAATAAGTTTGTTTGTATTCCCATGTGGAATAGACAAGGGGGAGGAGTCTGTGAGAGGCAGCCTATAAATAGAGGAGCCCTCAGTCTCCTCACTCACTCTTGCTCTGAATGTGGTAGTGGAAGGACCTCACAGCTCAGATAGAAATATTTAGCTTTTTCACGTTCCTAAAAAGACCTGAGGAAGACCCAAGAGGGTCGAAATGTCGGGAGGAGGCACGCAACAGTCACATGTTTTGAGTTTTTGATTTTATTTTCAGGTTTTTTTTTTAGTTATTGTGTTTTTGATTTAATTTTCTTAGTTATTGTGTTTTTGATTTAATCAAAAAACAATAGTTCCAACTTGCACTCTGCGCTTTCTCAACTATTCACCTCACAACCCCCGAGTTTTTTCCTGTCGTGCAGGCAGTGCCATCAGTTGTGATACCGACGCACATGTCCCAGCTTAGTCCCACTGAACTCAAATACAAGTCCACGTAGCTGAACATGTCCTCTGCAGTCGTAGTAGTAGGGAGCTCTTGTGTAGAGAAATTGTTCCTGCAAGTCCCCGTCCCACACGTTTCACGTATACGAGGTGAATTAATTGCAGAACAAACAGCGGATGGTGACAAACACAGATAACTAAAAGTTGAAGCTTTATTTTTCATTTTAGATAAATGTATATGTAACCTACTATAATAAGACGTCACTGGAGGACGGCGTGTTTGTTTTTGAGACGTTAAAGTTTCATTACATGAGCCTTAAAAACGCTCTGTTGGTTATTTAAACTGCGCAGCAATATGTTAACAGTTCTATTTGTTGGATTTTTATTCTCCTTAAGTCTTTACGTTATAAAATCAAAATGAGGATATAAACAAAACTTACACATGTCTCCAGGTTGACCTCTTCGACCTTCCTGTCATCTGTGTTGAGAGGCACTTGGCTTGCACTCGTTCCATCGACGTCCTCTTCCAGTCTTTCCTCCTGACGTCCTTCAGTACAATCCAGTCTCTGTTTCACCGCTGGAGAATCCTATTTGGGAAAACTTCTGCTTGCATAGAAATCATGTCAATGAAAACAAAACAGTATTTATTTATTTCCCTAACCTACTTTATTAAATTTAATCTTTATTAAATCTCTCTATGAAGGATTAAACTTTAAAACCCTTTTTAAAATCTTTTAATTTGATTAAATGTCTTGAAAACAACAACCAACATGACTTACATGACTGACATACAACACATGGTGGTTAACCACCATTAAACGTTGACATAATAACACACTTAATAAACATAAACTGCCACTGTGGTTTTAGGCCCTTCTCCCTCCCCTCCTTCCCCTCGTACTCATCCGCCCTTTTCTTTCTCTATCCCTTGTTCTCGCTTCCTTCAACCTCTTTCTTGCTCTCCGTTGCCTCTGTAGTGCCTCTCTCTTCACTTTCGCTGCCTTCTGCCACTCTTCTTTGAAGAAGGGGTCCTCCAGGGCGTCGGCCAGCGTCAGCCTCTTTGCCGGGTCGTACCGCAACATTTTCTTGATGAGGTCAAACAACTGACGCACCTCCCTTGCCTGCGACTTCATATACCACTGATGAGAGGACAGAGAGGAACACAAAAGACAGAAAAAAGAGGTGGTGGGCGGAATATTGAGTGAATTTCAAGAGAAGAACAATCGCACATAACAAAGACACTTTTCTTCTGTTAGAAAAACGCACGTTTGTCACTTCAGGACCCCGCTTGTAATTCTTTTTATTCATTTTCAACTCGTCTTACCTCAAGAGGTTTGAACTTCTGACTGAGGGCCTTCCCAGCTAACGACCCTTTGTCCCACTTGAGGTGACCATTGAGGAAATACTTCTTCCTGAGAGGGTAAGGACGTCAGTATGAGCAGCGTTCTATTGTGCGTGTGTGTGTGTTGATTTAAGAGGTAAATTATAGTGTATGTTTTCTCACCTCGTGTTAGCAACCATCAAATCAGGCACTGGTCCTAGGATCCTCTCCATCATGGCCAAGTGCTTACGGTCTTCATTAGTCTGTCCGGAGATTGAGAGAAAAGGTTCAGCAAACCAGATTCAGTAGCACAGAGGGAAAGACAGAACGAGACTTGATTAAGAAGATTATCAGGTTTAACTGCTGCTGCTGCTCCAAATAATTTGAGACAGTCAGAGCTCACAAATAACTCAAAGGATTAAATCTTACTATGTATGTGTATTCGTCCAAGTATTGCACAGTATACATGTCCAAGAGCGGTTTTGCAATACCCTGCTGTCAAGTCCCAGATTTTAAGCTGCTTCTCTGCTTCCTCTCATCTTAAAATAAGAGCCGACACAAGTGCTCTTGGTTAACCACACAATGGCTTGTGGACAAAGCCTGCCAGAGTGGAAAGTGGGAGCTAGTATTTTGGGTTAAGCTGTCTTTGCTACACTAAGATGTCAGGATTTCCGAGCAGGTGGATGCTTGTATGATGCATCCACCAATAAATGTTTATTTGATAAATATGGGCCCAGATCCTTTTATTTTACCTACTACCTTAAAACATGGGTGAGGCCGCGGTGTTGGATGTAACCTGTAACCTTCTGGTGGTCTTCACCTGTTTAAATAAGGTGGAGCCTTGGTAGAACTCAAAGAGGATGCACCTACGTCTCTACTATTGCCTAAGCCCACTATGGACCTTTGCCTAAGCCTAACATATTCTCCAAATTATACTAATCAAAAATAATAAATACACACATATATATATATATATATATATTGATTTACTCAAAAACAAGAAATAAACTTACAAATCACAAAGACGTAGTAGTAATAACACCATGATGGATCACAAAAAGAATGCATGGATGTTGACAACTCAAATAAACACTAAGGAAATAAATAACATGTCATTTTATATTTAAATTAAAGCAATCACAATTTATCTATACGAAATTCGCTTAAAATCACAAGTCACAGTTCAGTTATACAAAAAAAAACAATTCGTACACGTCACGAAGTAGTAATAACAACGTGATTTATTTCAAAACAATACATGGATGTCGACAACTCAAATTAATAACATGTTATTTGATATGTGAGTTAAAAACAATCCGGTTTATAGATACAAAATTCGTTTAAAGTCACAGGTCAAATAGAATATAAATAAATATATCACTTATATCCAATAAATATAATATATTCATTGATACACGGTGGTGTGAATGATAATATATATATATATATATATATATATATATATATATATATATATATATATATATATATAAATAAGTTTGTTTTTATTCCCATGTGGAATAGACAAGGGGGAGGAGTCTGTGAGAGGCAGCCTATAAATAGAGGAGCCCTCAGTCTCCTCACTCACTCTTGCTCTGAACGTGGTAGTGGAAGGACCTCACAGCTCAGATAGAAATATTTAGCTTTTTCACGTTCCTAAAAAGACCTGAGGAAGACCCAAGAGGGTCGAAATGTCGGGAGGAGGCACGCAACAGTCACATGTTTTGAGTTTTTGATTTTATTTTCTTAGTTATTGTGTTTTTGATTTAATCAAAAAACAATAGTTCCAACTTGCACTCTGCGCTTTCTCAACTATTCACCTCACAACCCCCGAGTTTTTTCCTGTCGTGCAGGCAGTGCCATCAGTTGTGATACCGACGCACATGTCCCAGCTTAGTCCCACTGAACTCAAATACAAGTCCACGTAGCTGAACATGTCCTCTGCAGTCGTAGTAGTAGGGAGCTCTTGTGTAGAGAAATTGTTCCTGCAAGTCCCCGTCCCACACGTTTCACGTATACGAGGTGAATTAATTGCAGAACAAACAGCGGATGGTGACAAACACAGATAACTAAAAGTTGAAGCTTTATTTTCATTTTAGATAAATGTATATGTAACCTACTATAATAAGACGTCACTGGAGGACGGCGTGTTTGTTTTTGAGACGTTAAAGTTTCATTACATGAGACTTAAAAACGCTCTGTTGGTTATTTAAACTGCGCAGCAATATGTTAACAGTTCTATTTGTTGGATTTTTATTCTCCTTAAGTCTTTACGTTATAAAATCAAAATGAGGATATAAACAAAACTTACACATGTCTCCAGGTTGACCTCTTCGACCTTCCTGTCATCTGTGTTGAGAGGCACTTGGCTTGCACTCGTTCCATCGACGTCCTCTTCCAGTCTTTCCTCCTGACGTCCTTCAGTACAATCCAGTCTCTGTTTCACCGCTGGAGAATCCTATTTGGGAAAACTTCTGCTTGCATAGAAATCATGTCAATGAAAACAAAACAGTATTTATTTATTTCCCTAACCTACTTTATTAAATTTAATCTTTATTAAATCTCTCTATGAAGGATTAAACTTTAAAACCCTTTTTAAAATCTTTTAATTTGATTAAATGTCTTGAAAACAACAACAGACATGACTTACATGACTGCAGACAACACATGGTGGTTAACCACCATTAAACGTTGACATAATAACATAATACTTAATAAACATAAACTGCCACTGTGGTTTTAGGCCCTTTCCTCCCTCCCCCCCCTCCCCCTCGTACTCATCCGCCCTTTTCTTTCTCTATCCCTTGTTCTCGCTTCCTTCAACCTCTTTCTTGCTCTCCGTTGCCTCTGTAGTGCCTCTCTCTTCACTTTCGCTGCCTTCTGCACTCTTCTTTGAAGAAGGGGTCCTCCAGGGCGTCGGCCAGCGTCAGCCTCTTTGCCGGGTCGTACCGCAACATTTTCTTGATGACGTCAAACAACTGACGCACCTCCCTTGCCTGCGACTTCATATACCCCTGATGAGAGGACAGAGAGGAACACAAAAGAGAGAAAAAAGAGGTGGAGGGTGGAATATTGAGTGAATTTCAAGAAAAGAACAATCGCACATAACAAAGACACTTTTCTTCTGTCAGTACAACGCACGTTTGTCACTTCAGGACCCCGCTTGTAATTCTTTTTATTCATTTTCAACTCGTCTTACCTCAAGAGGTTTGAACTTCTGACTGAGGGCCTTCCCAGCTAACGACCCTTTGTTCCACTTGAGGTGACCATTGAGGAAATACTTCTTCCTGAGAGGGTAAGGACGTCAGTATGAGCAGCGTTTAAGAGGTAAATTATAGTGTATGTTTTCTCACCTCGTGTTAGCAACCATCAAATCAGGCACTGGTCCTAGGATCCTCTCCATCATGGCCAAGTGCTTACGGTCTTCATTAGTCTGTCCGGAGATTGAGAGAAAAGGTTCAGCAAACCAGATTCAGTAGCACAGAGGGAAAGACAGAACGAGACTTGATTAAGAAGATTATCAGGTTTAACTGCTGCTGCTGCTCCAAATAATTTGAGACAGTCAGAGCTCACAAATAACTCAAAGGATTAAATCTTACTATGTATGTGTAGTCGTCCAAGTATTGCACAGTATACATGTCCAAGAGCGGTTTTGTAATACCCTGCTGTCAAGTCCCAGGTTTGAAGCTGTTTCTCTGCTTCCTCTCATCTTAAAATAAGAGCCGACACAAGTGCTCTTGGTTAACCACACAATGGCTTGTGGACAAAGCCTGCCAGAGTGGAAAGTGGGAGCTAGTATTTTGGGTTAAGCTGTCTTTGCTACACTAAGATGTCAGGATTTCCGAGCAGGTGGATGCTTGTATGATGCATCCACCAATAAATGTTTATTTGATAAATATGGGCCCAGATCCTTTTATTTTACCTACTACCTTAAAACATGGGTGAGGCCGCGGTGTTGGATGTAACCTGTAACCTTCTGGCGGTCTTCACCTGTTTAAATAAGGTGGAGCCTTGGTAGAACTCAAAGAGGATGCACCTACGTCTCTACTATTGCCTGAGCCCACTATGGACCTTTGCCTAAGCCTAACATATTCTCCAAATTATACTAATCAAAAATAATAAATACACACATATATATATATATATATATATTGATTTACTCAAAAACAAGAAATAAACTTACAAATCACAAAGACGTAGTAGTAATAACACCATGATGGATCACAAAAAGAATGCATGGATGTTGACAACTCAAATAAACACTAAGGAAATAAATAACATGTCATTTTATATTTAAATTAAAGCAATCACAATTTATCTATACGAAATTCGCTTAAAATCACAAGTCACAGTTCAGTTATACAAAAAAAGACAATTCGTAGACGTCACGAAGTAGTAATAACAACGTGATTTATTTCAAAACAATACATGGATGTCGACAACTCAAATTAATAACATGTTATTTGATATGTGAGTTAAAAACAATCCGGTTTATCGATACAAAATTCGTTTAAAGTCACAGGTCAAATAGAATATAAATAAATATATCACTTAAATCCAATAAATATAATATATTCATTGATACACGGTGGTGTGAATGATAATATATATATATATATATATAAATAAGTTTGTTTTTATTCCCATGTGGAATAGACAAGGGGGAGGAGTCTGTGAGAGGCAGCCTATAAATAGAGGAGCCCTCAGTCTCCTCACTCACTCTTGCTCTGAACGTGGTAGTGGAAGGACCTCACAGCTCAGATAGAAATATTTAGCTTTTTCACGTTCCTAAAAAGACCTGAGGAAGACCCAAGAGGGTCGAAATGTCGGGAGGAGGCACGCAACAGTCACATGTTTTGAGTTTTTGATTTTATTTTCTTAGTTATTGTGTTTTTGATTTAATATCATGCAAAAAACAATAGTTCCAACTTGCACTCTGCGCTTTCTCAACTATTCACCTCACAACCCCCGAGTTTTTTCCTGTCGTGCAGGCAGTGCCATCAGTTGTGATACCGACGCACATGTCCCAGCTTAGTCCCACTGAACTCAAATACAAGTCCACGTAGCTGAACATGTCCTCTGCAGTCGTAGTAGTAGGGAGCTCTTGTGTAGAGAAATTGTTCCTGCAAGTCCCCGTCCCACACGTTTCACGTATACGAGGTGAATTAATTGCAGAACAAACAGCGGATGGTGACAAACACAGATAACTAAAAGTTGAAGCTTTATTTTTCATTTTAGATAAATGTATATGTAACCTACTATAATAAGGCTCATGTCTGACAGACGGAATAGTTTGGATGTGCTTTTTAAACTTTCAGGCCAAGTAATGACGTACGATCAAATATAATATTTCATCACAAATTGAGTGTACAAAAATGTGTGAATGTTGTTATTACTACAGTACTACTTCGGGTTCCTCGACACCATCGACAGTAACGGGCTGAAACATACCCCTGCTATCGCTTTTACCAAAAGCATTGCAGTTAATGAAGATTATACATTCATTCATGTGATGCTTGATTTTATATGTTAAACATACTATACAGGGAAAAAACATGAACAAGGTTTATGTTGAGTCAAAGCTTTATTTACATACAGCACAAGTGAAGAAACAACAAGAGAAAATACCGCAGACGTTTATGATGCTGTTACAGTTGGTTTGTCATCGTACACTCAGCTGCCACCTGCACCATGTGCCGGCCGATCTCTACCGCTCCTTGAGAATTAAAGATCAGCCGAAACGAGGCATTACCCTCCCAGCCACCTGTAAGTAAAATAATAATACAATGAGGAATCTATTGCACTTGATGTGTAGTCAACAAACTAACAGTCAGATAGTAGGGTGCGTTAATACACCACTGTAACCTAGATTAAAATTGTACAAAGGTATTTATTAAAATCATAAATCACATCTATAATCAGACCATAGTCTTGTACATGAAACTTGATGCCACACCTTGTTAAAGTGGTTATGATTTAATATAATTAGGATTTTAATCTATGTTACAGCACAATTTACGTTATAACTGTGGCTTATTCTGGTGCACAGAGCAGAATTACAGGTTAAATAAATTCACAGTCACAGGTTAGTGTGGAGCAGGATGAAAAGGGGAACTGTGTATTCTGTATTTGGTAGTTATTGACCATATTAATGGTACATACTGGAAAAATCCAAAGACCTGCACTAATGGCTTATCTACAAACAGCAGGGCAGACAATTTATGACTGGTTTACATAGGATTAGATAGTTCCACCGCCGTCCGGCCTTCAGGATGAGCAGCAGAGAGAGGAGGATGCAGAGAGGAACAGGAGTATTTTAGAGATGTCGGTGTAAGCAGGAATTTTATTATCCCCAATATAAAGCTTACAAGGCAGAGTTTATCAAAGTAAATATAACATAAAACAAGAGCAACAAAAACAAACACTTCGAAATAAGAAAATAAATAGGCACGATGGCCACACAAATAATTACAATAACAATATACTGTCCAAGCAAACAGTTCTCGGGAGAGTTCTCAGACTCATGTCTTTCTCATAGCAGCTCTCTCAGACTCACGTCCTCTCATGTCCGGCCTCTCTGACTCAATGAACAGCCCGGCTTAAATGGACCTAGCCACACCCCGTACAATTGGAACATTCCAATATTACATTATCTACAGGGGTGTCCCAGGTAAAGCCCTCTACGTAGCTTCAGCAGCTTATACAAAAAAACTACATATGGCTGGTAACATAACCAGCCACATATATACACACAATTGCTCCATGAAGGCATAGCCTACTTATACTAGAACATATTGACACAAAATTGGAACACCGCGGGTTCACGGGTTCACAACAGACGTGTAACACACATAGATAACATTTATACAGAACAACACGTGTCAACGGGCAGTTTATTGCAGGCCGCGACGGTCGCCATGCACACCCGCACACACCTGTACACGGAGCAGTGGACTACTGCCGTGACGAGCGCCGTGCGCTCCGTCACACACCCCACTCCTTAAGAGAGAGCGTCCCGGTCATGGCGTGAAAAGGAAGTCCGCCATAACATTGTCTTTGCCAGCCTGGTACTTCACCGTAAACTTGTAGGGCTGCAACAACAGGTGCCAACGGGAAATCCTTGCATTAAAATCCCTCATACGATGGAGCCTGGAGCGACGTCTGTCCGGCATGGCAATTTCGAAGGTTACCCCGCTGGCCTTGCGAAGCACTTCATACGGACCTTGCCACTTAGACACCACGCCGCTCTCCGATGAGGGCAGCAGCCGCAGTACTTCCTCTCCCGGATTGAAAGAGCGGCTGCGCGCAGTCCGGTCACCCCACATCTTCCGCCGCGCCTGAGCCCCGGCCAGGTGGCCATGCGCCATGGAGCTCAGCTGTTCCAGTTTCTCCGGCATCCTTAGGACCAGTTTTAATTTTGGGAGCTATTTTTGATTTAGTCTTAGTCTTAGTCTTTTGACGAAAATACATATTAGTTTTAGTCTAGTTTTAGTCATTTTTATCCTTCTTAGTTTTAGTCTAGTTTTAGTCGACGAAAACAAATTACATTTTAGTCTAGTTTTAGTCACATTTAATAGCCACATTAAACTCCTTATCTTCCCTTCTCAGGTCCAGGGACCCCCTGTGTTGTGTCTACAACTGAGTACTAGTCTAGCTTGCAGTACTTAGGTTGTCCATTAGATGTCCCTCCTACAGGTCTATAGCAGGGGTCGGCAACCTTTACTATCAAAAGAGACATTTTGCCCCCTCCTCCCCCAAATAAAACTTGTCTGGAGCCGCAAAACATATTTGATAACAAAGCTGATAAAATTTTATATAAAGTTATACTATACTAATCTGTAGATTATTGCATTTATGAAATTATAGAACAACAATAAAGAAAACTGTTGACATTTTATATATTTTACCTGTTACAACAAAGGGAAACACCAAATGCTTATGAAGAGGAGAAGAAAATACACAGGCAAGTGTCGGCCTACTTTGAAATAAATTAAACGCAGAACTATGTAGGGTTATTAGAGTCATCCCCATATTTGTGGGAAATGTATGAAATAAGAAGAACCCTATTTTGAAATAAATAAAAACATATAGCTGCAGTCTATATATTTTAGTTGGCGAAATGTGAAAAAAAAAAGTGAAAGCAGATCAGACCGGAGGCGGAAACTGAAGCTCGGTAGAAACCAACTGCAGCTTCTGCTCTGATCCAGAAGCTGCGGCGCTGATCTCAGAGCAGCTGAGACCAGAGGAACTCTGTGTTTTCACTGTTTCCATAGTTAAGAAGCAGCCGGTCAGTCAGTGACCGGCCTGCTTCATGTGAACGAGCTCTGATCTCACTGTGTCTCTCTGAGCGAGTGCGCTGCAGCAGGGGGCGGAGCCTCAGGACCGGTGCACACACACAGACACACACACTCGCCGCTCCGGGTACTTCATGACGGCCTGATACGATTATGTTTTTAAAAATTGTTGCGACTTAGTCAACTGCCAACATTTTCGTTTCATCTCGTCTCGTTAACGAAAATTAAAATAGATTTCGTCATAGTTTTTATTTTCAAAGATCCATTTCGTTACGTCTTCGTCTCGTCTTAGTCATGGGAAAAGGGGCGTTAACGAATATTTTTCGTTATCGTCAACGAAATTAACACTGCTTAGGACATAGCTCCCGATGTTTAACGGCTGGTGAGGAGCGTCCCCCTCCCAGCTCTCACGGAGAATGTCCGGCGGGCCTCTCACCTCCCGGCCGTCCAAAAGCTCAGCCTGGTCTCCATCTCTGCTCACTGAGAGCCGCTCATGGCCACTGGATCCCACCACTGCCACCAAATGTTAAAGGTAGGTATGTATAAGAGCGGCTGAGCTCGGTGTAAATAACTCTCAGGAGTATTTTAGAGATGTCGGTGTAAGCAGGAATTTTATTATCCCCAATATGAAGCTTAAAAGGCAGAGTTTATCAAAGTAAATATAACATAAAACAAGAGCAACAAAAACAAACACTTCGAAATAAGAAAATAAATAGGCACGATGGCCACACAAATAATTACAATAACAATATACTGTCCAAGCAAACAGTTCTCGGGAGAGTTCTCAGACTCATGTCTTTCTCATAGCAGCTCTCTCAGACTCACGTCCTCTCATGTCCGGCCTCTCTGACTCAATGAACAGCCCGGCTTAAATGGACCTAGCCACACCCCGTACAATTGGAACATTCCAATATTACATTATCTACAGGGGTGTCCCAGGTAAAGCCCTCTACGTAGCTTCAGCAGCTTATACAAAAAAACTACATATGGCTGGTAACATAACCAGCATCATATATACACACAATTGTTCCATGAAGGCATAGCCTACTTATACTAGAACATATTGACACAAAATTGGAACACCGCGGGTTCACGGGTTCACAACAGACATGTAACACACATAGATAACATTTATACAGAACAACACGTGTCAACGGGCAGTTTATTGCAGGCCGCGACGGTCGCCATGCACACCCGCACACACCTGTACACGGAGCAGTGGACTACTGCAGTCTTGTACATGAAACGTGATGCCACACCTTGTTAAAGTGGTTATGATTTAATATAATTAGGATTTTAATCTATGTTACAGCACAATTTACGTTATAACTGTGGCTTATTCTGGTGCACAGAGCAGAATTACAGGTTAAATAAATTCACAGTCACAGGTTAGTGTGGAGCAGGATGAAAAGGGGAACTGTGTATTCTGTATTTGGTAGTTATTGACCATATTAATGGTACATACTGGAAAAATCCAAAGACCTGCACTAATGGCTTATCTACAAACAGCAGGGCAGACAATTTATGACTGGTTTACATAGGATTAGATAGAAATCATTTAGGGGATATTTGTGGGGGATCATTTCAGTACACATGCACCATTCCATAAAGGAAAGTCCAGAAGAGGACGTAGGTGATTAGACCTCCGACGAGGTCGCCAGTGAAGAGCAGCCGCCGCGATTTGAAACACTTGTTCCACCGTCGTCCGGCCTTCAGGATGAGCAGCAGAGAGAGGAGGATTGCGGAGAGGAAATAAAAAATGAAGCCGTACAGTCCGGAGAGGCCCAGGATGCCAGCTGTTGCTCCGGACAGAGCAGACACAGAGGTGCGGCAGTAGTCCAGCACGGCGGCGTTGCCCCTCACGGCCACTTCACTGATGAACTGTGGTCCCTCACGCTTGGCTACTACTCCGGCCATGTTGGCTCAAGTCTGCGTTCAATGGAGGCTGCGGGGATAAACGCAGGGAAACTTCGGCGCCTCGCAGCGGGATCACATGTTCCTCAGCGGTGCATTGTGGGACTGTAACCTAGATTACACAACTCGTATGCCTACCTCTACGACTGGCGAGGACAGTGCCCGTTATTGTCCTTTAAATTGATTTCTTTTGATCTCTGTCTCTTGTTCTCCTTAAGTCTTTACATTCTAAAATCAAAATGAGGACATAAACAAAACGTACACTTGACAGCGACACAGATCTGGTAGCCCATGTGTTGGATCTGACTGATGGAGTACGGCCGGTGGGTGAGGGTGTCGCTGGCGAGCACATCAAAGGAGAGACACGCGTGTCTGTAATAAAGGAAACTGTCGTTCATCTTTACACACAGGCTGCAGGGAACAGACAAAACAAAGGTTAATGGCTGCACTTGCACCATGAACTTTTTACCTTAGATGTTTACAAAGCACTTTGCAACTGAAATAGCTTGGGGTTGAATGTCTTGCCCAAAGACACTGTGGTAACCAGACAGGAGGAGGAGCAAGGCACTGAACCAGCACACCTGCCATTAGTGTACAACCCGTTCTACCACCTGAGCCACAGAGCCCTGCAGCAACACAAGAGGTCTGGCAGTGATGAAGTGGATCATTTCTACCAAACAGCAATAAACTGGTACAACAGCTAAATTTAAGATTTTTTAAAAGGGGCTGATTTCTTGTTAACTCTCAAACGTTTCTAGGAGCAAGAGAGAAGTCTTTTTATATCAGTTTGATCACCCAGTTCCAATAAGTGAAATAATGTCGGTTCCAGCAGTATTAGATACTTGTAAAGATCCTTCATTTGCAGCAACAATGTACTGTTGAAACTCACGATGTGTCATCAGGGTCCAACTTTGATCTCCAGAAGAGCGTCTTTATTGTATCCCTTCTTATTTTTTATGACTTTAAGGGCAACACGGGCTCCTCTCCTGTAAGAGGCAATTAAACACAAAGTTACATGACGTTTGCACTGAAAGAAGAAGGTGCCGTTCATAGGAAAGAGCCTGGATTTCACACACCACAGTGAAATGATTTGTTTGCCTCCACGTTTGACACAAAAGAGCGAATAGTTGGGCAGCAAAATAAAGGAGTAACTACCTCCCATTGGTGAAAAGATATTATCCTGTAAACAATAGTAAACATGGATACGTATATATTACTATTCCAGTCATGTTGCTCAAGTCTAACCCTTGACAAGCACACACAGCCCAGTGAGTAAATATTCCCTACTGGAGTTCACAGAAGTAGGACCTCAGGGACTTGACAACTGTTGATCCCACCTTTAACTGACCCACAAACACATATACACACCTCGTTTGGTCTTCGCATTCCAACACCTTGCCAAAGGTGCCTTGTCCTAAGGTTCGGACAACCTTATCTGCAACACCACACAGAGAGAAAAGGAAGAGGGGGGGGAGAGCAGGGAAAGAAAGAACAGGAGCATTAGACGTGTGGACTTGCGCAGAAAAACAAAATGCAACAGTGTAGACAGGCGTATCCATGCTAGCGCCCATCCCCTTTTCAAACGGCTGCCTACTCAAATCTGGCAGACTGGACACACGTGGAGGTAAATCTATGTAATGCATTGCTCTAAGACAAAGGGGCAAATGTAAAGCGCTCTAAAACTAAATTTACACACAAATGTAACCTTAACTACTTTCTATTAAAGCAAAAAAACAGGTACTTATGTGATTGAGAGATAATTCAGAAAGATACACATTATTGAGCACATTTAAGACAACAGAGATGAAGCTCCAAGCGGTGACAACAGAAGTGATTTCCTCAGGGTGAACCTGACTTCAGGCATCTGCTTTGCTGCTCCACTTTGTCCAGAGCCTTCTTTCTGGCTTACGTCCTTATTCACACGTTTGAGGATGGTGATGAAATCATCATTCCTTGAATAAATACAATGTACAAAAACGTTACTATAACCACCATGGCACAGATTACGATCAAATAGTGCACAGCACACATGGTTCATATTAATGGTTATGGTCAAACTACATATTTCATTTAGAGTTATGTATTTACCAGCAACAACCCTCCTTTAGCTTCTGACACACTGATTGGATGAACCAGCTCCCTTTGGTTGTTGATCTATATGATACATGGTCCTCAACAGTAGCGAAAGCAACCAGAACATCGGCCTCTTCAGGAATGCATTGTAGGGATGAATCATCAGCCTCCAGGTCTGCAAGCAACACTCCACGGTGTCTGTGCGGTCCCTGGCAGGCCTGGATCAGGAACACTTTGGGTTTGCCTGTGAGGGCCGACTGGTCGCTCGACTTGAACGTTTTAGTTATTTGTTTAATGGTGAGGGACTTCCAATCCGTCCCGAAGACTTCGCCCTTTAAGCCGTGGCTCAAAATGCAGCAGATGAAGGCATCTCCATGCTTCAGAGGAGTCTTCAGTTCAGTAAACCCGCTGCAGATCCACTCCTTGACGTTGAACTCCTGCAGCCTGGAGGGGTCGCTCAGAGAGGCAAAGTGCCTCAGCGCTCGCTCCATCTGGTCCTTGGTTTGGTCTTTGCACATCAGCACTCTGAAGCGTAGCCAAGTGAACACCTCTGCCAAACATTCTGCAGGACAGGGATACAAAAAAACAAAACTAAGTTAACCTTCAAACACAAACAAACGAGAGAATGATGTGAAACAGTGCAGCCGTCTGTTATGTAACATACCAGCATCTTTATCGGTTCCTCTTCTCATTGTGCCATCCATGAAGTGCTCATTGTTTATGATGACACAGAGGCCAACGGGCTGGCTCTCCAACAGGTACCGCTCCTCCTTGAAACAGTGAAAACAATGGAAAACAAACATAAAAAGACTTAGACTTTGCTTTCTTGTATCCCTTCTTATTTTTGATAATTTTAAGGGCAACACGGGCTCTTGACCTGTAAGACGCAATTAAACACAAAGTTTAAGTCACTTCCCCTGCAGTCAAATGATGAAAAGACGTCACTGAAGGACGGCGTGTTTGTTTTTGAGACGTTAAAGTTTCATTACATGAGCCTTAAAAACGCTCTGTTGGTTATTTAAACTGCTCAGCAATATGTTATCAGTTCTATTTGTTGGATTTTTATTCTCCTTAAGTCTTTACATTCTAAAATCAAAATGAGGACATAAACAAAACGTACACTTGACAGCGACACAGATCTGGTAGCCCATGTGTTGGATCTGACTGATGGAGTACCGCAGGTCGGTTAGGGTGTCGCTGGCGAGCAGCTCAAAGGAGAGACACATGTGTGTGTTGTAAAGGAAACTGTCGTTCATCTTTACACACAGGCTGCAGGGAACAGACAAAACAAAGGTTAATGGCTGCACTTGCACCATGAACAAACTTTTTATCTTAGATGTTTACAAAGCACTTTGCAACTGAAATAGCTTGGGGTTAAATGTCTAGCCCAAAGACACTGTGGTAACCAGACAAGTTTTTTTTACTTCCGTCTCTCTCCACTGTCCCATCCCTGGCGGGATGTGGCATGATGTTGCCTTGTGTTGATACCCCGATACTCACCAGCTTCCTTAAAGCTGTCTTACAAAATTGGGTACAATTACCAGTGGACATCCTTTTAGACTCTCCCATCATGGATAAGTTCTCCGAACAGTCTCTGTTTCACCGCTGGAGAATCCTGTTTAGGAAAACTTCTGCTTGCATAGAAATCATGTCAATGAAAACAAAACAGTATTTATTTATTTCCCTAACTTACTTTATTAAATTTAATCTTTATTAAATCTCTCTATGAATGATTAAACTTTAAACTCCTTTTTAAAA
Source organism: Limanda limanda (assembly GCF_963576545.1). Classification (NCBI taxonomy): domain Eukaryota; kingdom Metazoa; phylum Chordata; class Actinopteri; order Pleuronectiformes; family Pleuronectidae; genus Limanda; species Limanda limanda. Next base: position 1,239,843 of record NC_083644.1, read on the forward strand.
TCTTTTAATTTGATTAAATGTATTTTCTTAGGATAAAATGTCTTGAAAACAACAACCAACATGACTTACATGACTGCAGACAACACATGGTGGTTAACCACCATTAAACGTTGACATAATAACATAATACTTAATAAACATAAACTGCCACTGTGGTTTTAGGCCCTTTCCTCCCTCCCCCTCCTCCCCCTCGTACTCATCCGCCTTTTTTCTTCTCTATCCCTTGTTCTCGCTTCCTTCAACCTCTTTCTTGCTCTCCGTTGCCTCTGTAGTGCCTCTCTCTTCACTTTCGCTGCCTTCTGCCACTCTTCTTTGAAGAAGGGGTCCTCCAGGGCGTCGGCCAGCGTCAGCCTCTTTGCCGGGTCGTACCGCAACATTTTCTTGATGACGTCAAACAACTGACGCACCATCCTTGCCTGCGACTGCATATAGAACTGATGAGAGGACAGAGAGGAACACAAAAGAGAGAAAAAAGAGGTGGAGGGTGGAATATTGAGTGAATTTCAAGAGAAGAACAATCGCACATAACAAAGACACTTTTCTTCTGTCAGTACAACGCACGTTTGTCACTTCAGGACCCCGCTTGTAATTCTTTTTATTCATTTTCAACTCGTCTTACCTCAAGAGGTTTGAACTTCTGACTGAGGGCCTTCCCAGCTAACGACCCTTTGTCCCACTTGAGGTGACCATTGAGGAAATACTTCTTCCTGAGAGGGTAAGGACGTCAGTATGAGCAGCGTTCTATTGTGCGTGTGTGTGTGTTGATTTAAGAGGTAAATTATAGTGTATGTTTTCTCACCTCGTGTTAGCAACCATCAAATCAGGCACTGGTCCTAGGATCCTCTCCATCATGGCCAAGTGCTTACGGTCTTCATTAGTCTGTCCGGAGATTGAGAGAAAAGGTTCAGCAAACCAGATTCAGTAGCACAGAGGGAAAGACAGAACGAGACTTGATTAAGAAGATTATCAGGTTTAACTGCTGCTGCTGCTCCAAATAATTTGAGACAGTCAGAGCTCACAAATAACTCAAAGGATTAAATCTTACTATGTATGTGTATTCGTCCAAGTATTGCACAGTATACATGTCCAAGAGCGGTTTTGCAATACCCTGCTGTCAAGTCCCAGGTTTGAAGCTGTTTCTCTGCTTCCTCTCATCTTAAAATAAGAGCCGACACAAGTGCTCTTGGTTAACCACACAATGGCTTGTGGACAAAGCCTGCCAGAGTGGAAAGTGGGAGCTAGTATTTTGGGTTAAGCTGTCTTTGCTACACTAAGATGTCAGGATTTCTGAGCAGGTGGATGCTTGTATGATGCATCCACCAATAAATGTTTATTTGATAAATATGGGCCCAGATCCTTTTATTTTACCTACTACCTTAAAACATGGGTGAGGCCGCGGTGTTGGATGTAACCTGTAACCTTCTGGTGGTCTTCACCTGTTTAAATAAGGTGGAGCCTTGGTAGAACTCAAAGAGGATGCACCTACGTCTCTACTATTGCCTAAGCCCACTATGGACCTTTGCCTAAGCCTAACATATTCTCCAAATTATACTAATCAAAAATAATAAATACACATATATATATATATTGATTTACTCAAAAACAAGAAATAAACTTACAAATCACAAAGACGTAGTAGTAATAACACCATGATGGATCACAAAAAGAATGCATGGATGTTGACAACTCAAATAAACACTAAGGAAATAAATAACATGTCATTTTATATATAAATTAAAGCAATCACAATTTATCTACACGAAATTCGCTTAAAATCACAAGTCACAGTTCAGTTATACAAAAAAAAGACAATTCGTAGACGTCACGAAGTAGTAATAACAACGTGATTTTTTTCAAAACAATAAATGGATGTCGACAACTCAAATTAATAACATGTTATTTGATATGTGAGTTAAAAACAATCCGGTTTATCGATACAAAATTCGTTTAAAGTCACAGGTCGAATAGAATATAAATAAATATATCACTTAAATCCAATAAATATAATATATTCATTGATACACGGTGGTGTGAATGATAATATATATATATATATATATATATATATATATATATATATAAATATAAATAAGTTTGTTTGTATTCCCATGTGGAATAGACAAGGGGGAGGAGTCTGTGAGAGGCAGCCTATAAATAGAGGAGCCCTCAGTCTCCTCACTCACTCTTGCTCTGAACGTGGTAGTGGAAGGACCTCACAGCTCAGATAGAAATATTTAGCTTTTTCACGTTCCTAAAAAGACCTGAGGAAGACCCAAGAGGGTCGAAATGTCGGGAGGAGGCACGCAACAGTCACATGTTTTGAGTTTTTGATTTTATTTTCAGGTTTTTTTTTTAGTTATTGTGTTTTTGATTTAATTTTATGCAAAAAACAATAGTTCCAACTTGCACTCTGCGCTTTCTCAACTATTCACCTCACAACCCCCGAGTTTTTTCCTGTCGTGCAGGCAGTGCCATCAGTTGTGATACCGACGCACATGTCCCAGCTTAGTCCCACTGAACTCAAATACAAGTCCACGTAGCTGAACATGTCCTCTGCAGTCGTAGTAGTAGGGAGCTCTTGTGTAGAGAAATTGTTCCTGCAAGTCCCCGTCCCACACGTTTCACGTATACGAGGTGAATTAATTGCAGAACAAACAGCGGATGGTGACAAACACAGATAACTAAAAGTTGAAGCTTTATTTTTCATTTTAGATAAATGTATATGTAACCTACTATAATAAGACGTCACTGGAGGACGGCGTGTTTGTTTTTGAGACGTTAAAGTTTCATTACATGAGACTTAAAAACGCTCTGTTGGTTATTTAAACTGCGCAGCAATATGTTAACAGTTCTATTTGTTGGATTTTTATTCTCCTTAAGTCTTTACGTTATAAAATCAAAATGAGGATATAAACAAAACTTACACATGTCTCCAGGTTGACCTCTTCGACCTTCCTGTCATCTGTGTTGAGAGGCACTTGGCTTGCACTCGTTCCATCGACGTCCTCTTCCAGTCTTTCCTCCTGACGTCCTTCAGTACAATCCAGTCTCTGTTTCACCGCTGGAGAATCCTATTTGGGAAAACTTCTGCTTGCATAGAAATCATGTCAATGAAAACAAAACAGTATTTATTTATTTCCCTAACCTACTTTATTAAATTTAATCTTTATTAAATCTCTCTATGAAGGATTAAACTTTAAAACCCTTTTTAAAATCTTTTAATTTGATTAAATGTCTTGAAAACAACAACAGACATGACTTACATGACTGCAGACAACACATGGTGGTTAACCACCATTAAACGTTGACATAATAACACACTTAATAAACATAAACTGCCACTGTGGTTTTAGGCCCTTTCCTCCCTCCCCCCCTCCCCCTCGTACTCATCCGCCCTTTTCTTTCTCTATCCCTTGTTCTCGCTTCCTTCAACCTCTTTCTTGCTCTCCGTTGCCTCTGTAGTGCCTCTCTCTTCACTTTCGCTGCCTTCTGCCACTCTTCTTTGAAGAAGGGGTCCTCCAGGGCGTCGGCCAGCGTCAGCCTCTTTGCCGGGTCGTACCGCAACATTCTCTTGATGACGTCAAACAACTGACGCACCTCCCTTGCCTGCGACTGCATATAGAACTGATGAGAGGACAGAGAGGAACACAAAAGAGAGAAAAAAGAGGTGGAGGGTGGAATATTGAGTGAATTTCAAGAGAAGAACAATCGCACATAACAAAGACAATTTTCTTCTGTCAGTACAACGCACGTTTGTCACTTCAGGACCCCGCTTGTAATTCTTTTTATTCATTTTCAACTCGTCTTACCTCAAGAGGTTTGAACTTCTGACTGAGGGCCTTCCCAGCTAACGACCCTTTGTTCCACTTGAGGTGACCATTGAGGAAATACTTCTTCCTGAGAGGGTAAGGACGTCAGTATGAGCAGCGTTCTATTGTGCGTGTGTTTGTGTTGATTTAAGAGGTAAATTATAGTGTATCTTTTCTCACCTCGTGTTAGCAACCATCAAATCAGGCACTGGTCCTAGGACCCTCTCCATCATGGCCAAGTGCTTACGGTCTTCATTAGTCTGTCCGGAGATTGAGAGAAAAGGTTCAGCAAACCAGATTCAGTAGCACAGAGGGAAAGACAGAACGAGACTTGATTAAGAAGATTATCAGGTTTAACTGCTGCTGCTGCTCCAAATAATTTGAGACAGTCAGAGCTCACAAATAACTCAAAGGATTAAATCTTACTATGTATGTGTATTCGTCCAAGTATTGCACAGTATACATGTCCAAGAGCGGTTTTGCAATACCCTGCTGTCAAGTCCCAGATTTTAAGCTGTTTCTCTGCTTCCTCTCATCTTAAAATAAGAGCCGACACAAGTGCTCTTGGTTAACCACACAATGGCTTGTGGACAAAGCCTGCCAGAGTGGAAAGTGGGAGCTAGTATTTTGGGTTAAGCTGTCTTTGCTACACTAAGATGTCAGGATTTCCGAGCAGGTGGATGCTTGTATGATGCATCCACCAATAAATGTTTATTTGATAAATATGGGCCCAGATCCTTTTATTTTACCTACTACCTTAAAACATGGGTGAGGCCGCGGTGTTGGATGTAACCTGTAACCTTCTGGCAGTCTTCACCTGTTTAAATAAGGTGGAGCCTTGGTAGAACTCAAAGAGGATGCACCTACGTCTCTACTATTGCCTAAGCCCACTATGGACCTTTGCCTAAGCCTAACATATTCTCCAAATTATACTCATCAAAAATAATAAATACACACATATATATATATATATATATATATATATATATATATTGATTTACTCAAAAACAAGAAATAAACTTACAAATCACAAAGACGTAGTAGTAATAACACCATGATGGATCACAAAAAGAATGCATGGATGTTGACAACTCAAATAAACACTAAGGAAATAAATAACATGTAATTTTATATTTAAATTAAAGCAATCACAATTTATCTACACGAAATTCGCTTAAAATCACAAGTCACAGTTCAGTTATACAAAAAAAGACAATTCGTAGACGTCACGAAGTAGTAATAACAACGTGATTTATTTCAAAACAATACATGGATGTCGACAACTCAAATTAATAACATGTTATTTGATATGTGAGTTAAAAACAATCCGGTTTATCGATACAAAATTCGTTTAAAGTCACAGGTCAAATAGAATATAAATAAATATATCACTTAAATCCAATAAATATAATATATTCATTGATACACGGTGGTGTGAATGATAATATATATATATATATATATATATATATATATATATATATATAAATAAGTTTGTTTTTATTCCCATGTGGAATAGACAAGGGGGAGGAGTCTGTGAGAGGCAGCCTATAAATAGAGGAGCCCTCAGTCTCCTCACTCACTCTTGCTCTGAACGTGGTAGTGGAAGGACCTCGCAGCTCAGATAGAAATATTTAGCTTTTTCACGTTCCTAAAAAGACCTGAGGAAGACCCAAGAGGGTCGAAATGTCGGGAGGAGGCACGCAACAGTCACATGTTTTAAGTTTTTGATTTTATTTTCTTAGTTATTGTGTTTTTGATTTAATATAATGCAAAAAACAATAGTTCCAACTTGCACTCTGCGCTTTCTCAACTATTCACCTCACAACCCCCGAGTTTTTTCCTGTCGTGCAGGCAGTGCCATCAGTTGTGATACCGACGCACATGTCCCAGCTTAGTCCCACTGAACTCAAATACAAGTCCACGGAGCTGAACATGTCCTCTGCAGTCGTAGTAGTAGGGAGCTCTTGTGTAGAGAAATTGTTCCTGCAAGTCCCCGTCCCACACGTTTCACGTATACGAGGTGAATTAATTGCAGAACAAACAGCGGATGGTGACAAACACAGATAACTAAAAGTTGAAGCTTTATTTTTCATTTTAGATAAATGTATATGTAACCTACTATAATAAGACGTCACTGAAGGACGGCGTGTTTGTTTTTGAGACGTTAAAGTTTCATTACATGAGACTTAAAAACGCTCTGTTGGTTATTTAAACTGCGCAGCAATATGTTAACAGTTCTATTTGTTGGATTTTTATTCTCCTTAAGTCTTTACGTTATAAAATCAAAATGAGGATATAAACAAAACTTACACATGTCTCCAGGTTGACCTCTTCGACCTTCCTGTCATCTGTGTTGAGAGGCACTTGGCTTGCACTCGTTCCATCGACGTCCTCTTCCAGTCTTTCCTCCTGACGTCCTTCAGTACAATCCAGTCTCTGTTTCACCGCTGGAGAATCCTATTTGGGAAAACTTCTGCTTGCATAGAAATCATGTCAATGAAAACAAAACAGTATTTATTTATTTCCCTAACCTACTTTATTAAATTTAATCTTTATTAAATCTCTCTATGAAGGATTAAACTTTAAAACCCTTTTTAAAATCTTTTAATTTGATTAAATGTCTTGAAAACAACAACCAACATGACTTACATGACTGCAGACAACACATGGTGGTTAACCACCATTAAACGTTGACATAATAACATAATACTTAATAAACATAAACTGCCACTGTGGTTTTAGGCCCTTCTCCCTCCCCCCCTCCCCCTCGTACTCATCCGCCCTTTTCTTTCTCTATCCCTTGTTCTCGCTTCCTTCAACCTCTTTCTTGCTCTCCGTTGCCTCTGTAGTGCCTCTCTCTTCACTTTCGCTGCCTTCTGCCACTCTTCTTTGAAGAAGGGGTCCTCCAGGGCGTCGGCCAGCGTCAGCCTCTTTGCCGGGTCGTACCGCAACATTTTCTTGATGACGTCAAACAACTGACGCACCATCCTTGCCTGCGACTGCATATAGAACTGATGAGAGGACAGAGAGGAACACAAAAGACAGAAAAAAGAGGTGGTGGGCGGAATATTGAGTGAATTTCAAGAGAAGAACAATCGCACATAACAAAGACACTTTTCTTCTGTCAGTACAACGCACGTTTGTCACTTCAGGACCCCGCTTGTAATTCTGTTTATTCATTTTCAACTCGTCTTACCTCAAGAGGTTTGAACTTCTGACTGAGGGCCTTCCCAGCTAACGACCCTTTGTTCCACTTGAGGTGACCATTGAGGAAATAGTCAATCCTGAGAGGGTAAGGACGTCAGTATGAGCAGCGTTTAAGAGGTAAATTATAGTGTATGTTTTCTCACCTCGTGTTAGCAACCATCAAATCAGGCACTGGTCCTAGGATCCTCTCCATCATGGCCAAGTGCTTACGGTCTTCATTAGTCTGTCCGGAGATTGAGAGAAAAGGTTCAGCAAACCAGATTCAGTAGCACAGAGGGAAAGACAGAACGAGACTTGATTAAGAAGATTATCAGGTTTAACTGCTGCTGCTGCTCCAAATAATTTGAGACAGTCAGAGCTCACAAATAACTCAAAGGATTAAATCTTACTATGTATGTGTATTCGTCCAAGTATTGCACAGTATACATGTCCAAGAGCGGTTTTGCAATACCCTGCTGTCAAGTCCCAGGTTTTAAGCTGCTTCTCTGCTTCCTCTCATCTTAAAATAAGAGCCGACACAAGTGCTCTTGGTTAACCACACAATGGCTTGTGGACAAAGCCTGCCAGAGTGGAAAGTGGGAGCTAGTATTTTGGGTTAAGCTGTCTTTGCTACACTAAGATGTCAGGATTTCCGAGCAGGTGGATGCTTGTATGATGCATCCACCAATAAATGTTTATTTGATAAATATGGGCCCAGATCCTTTTATTTTACCTACTACCTTAAAACATGGGTGAGGCCGCGGTGTTGGATGTAACCTGTAACCTTCTGGCGTGCTTCACCTGTTTAAATAAGGTGGAGCCTTGGTAGAACTCAAAGAGGATGCACCTACGTCTCTACTATTGCCTAAGCCCACGATGGACCTTTGCCTAAGCCTAACATATTCTCCAAATTATACTAATCAAAAATAATAAATACACATATATATATATATATATATATTGATTTACTCAAAAACAAGAAATAAACTTACAAATCACAAAGACGTAGTAGTAATAACACCATGATGGATCACAAAAAGAATGCATGGATGTTGACAACTCAAATAAACACTAAGGAAATAAATAACATGTAATTTTATATTTAAATTAAAGCAATCACAATTTATCTATACGAAATTCGCTTAAAATCACAAGTCACAGTTCAGTTATACAAAAAAAGACAATTCGTAGACGTCACGAAGTAGTAATAACAACGTGATTTATTTCAAAACAAAACATGGATGTCGACAACTCAAATTAATAACATGTTATTTGATATGTGAGTTAAAAACAATCCGGTTTATCGATACAAAATTCGTTTAAAGTCACAGGTCAAATAGAATATAAATAAATATATCACTTAAATCCAATAAATATAATATATTCATTGATACACGGTGGTGTGAATGATAATATATATATATATATATATATATATAAATAAGTTTGTTTTTATTCCCATGTGGAATAGACAAGGGGGAGGAGTCTGTGAGAGGCAGCCTATAAATAGAGGAGCCCTCAGTCTCCTCACTCACTCTTGCTCTGAACGTGGTAGTGGAAGGACCTCACAGCTCAGATAGAAATATTTAGCTTTTTCACGTTCCTAAAAAGACCTGAGGAAGACCCAAGAGGGTCGAAATGTCGGGAGGAGGCACGCAACAGTCACATGTTTTGAGTTTTTGATTTTATTTTCTTAGTTATTGTGTTTTTGATTTAATATCATGCAAAAAACAATAGTTCAAACTTGCACTCTGCACTTTCTCAACTATTCACCTCACAACCCCCGAGTTTTTTCCTGTCGTGCAGGCAGTGCCATCAGTTGTGATACCGACGCACATGTCCCAGCTTAGTCCCACTGAACTCAAATACAAGTCCACGTAGCTGAAAATGTCCTCTGCAGTCGTAGTAGTAGGGAGCTCTTGTGTAGAGAAATTGTTCCTGCAAGTCCCCGTCCCACACGTTTCACGTATACGAGGTGAATTAATTGCAGAACAAACAGCGGATGGTGACAAACACAGATAACTAAAAGTTGAAGCTTTATTTTTCATTTTAGATAAATGTATATGTAACCTACTATAATAAGGCTCATGTCTGACAGACGGAATAGTTTGGATGTGCTTTTTAAACTTTCAGGCCAAGTAATGACGGAGTGTGTTTATTTATAAAGAATATGAATTTAAAACTTGTAAATGAATGACATGAAAATATGAATACAACAAATTTCCATGACGACTTCAAAACTTTTGGTATTTGTCGACTTTCCTGGGGGGACACTAGACTGAAAGCTCTGGGAACTCGCCTAATTCCTGGCAGTTAGTGCCTGTTTATGGGATGCGAGTTACGCGAGTTCCCCCCTTCTCGTCTCAAAACTTAGGACGACCAAGCTTTCTGTTGCTACGGAATAGTATCCAATACCATTAAGGACAATTGTGAATCTAATCCCTCTCATTAACTTGTATTTTATGGGTCTTTTATTGCATCTCCTCCCCCCGCACTGTCTTCACTTTCTCTCTAGCCATTGTTTTTCCTTTGCCATGTTTGTAAAGCTCTTACAAACCTAGCTCGAGTCATTTTGTTTGTGCTGAACCTGATTAGACACAGAATAAGACATCTGGCTCTCTCACCCTGTTTTCCGTGGCATACAGCGTGCCCCTCTTGGTGCTTTTGAAAACCCCATGCATCCCACGCGTGTCGGACAAAGTTAGCTGGACACTTGCATAGGTCATCAACAAGCTGAGGACAGAAATGGACATGAGAACACAGGATAGAACAATTTGTTCAGGGAATCCCCCCCAAGATGTACGATCAAATATAATATTTCATCACAAATTGAGTGTACAAAAATGTGTGAATGTTGTTATTACTACAGTACTACTTCGGGTTCCTCGACACCATCGACAGTAACGGGCTGAAACATACCCCTGCTATCGCTTTTACCAAAAGCTTTGCAGTTAATGAAGATTATACATTCATTCATGTGATGCTTGATTTTATATGTTAAACATACTATACAGGGAAAAAACATGAACAAGGTTTATGTTGAGTCAAAGCTTTATTTACATACAGCACAAGTGAAGAAACAACAAGAGAAAATACCGCAGACGTTTATGATGCTGTTACAGTTGGTTTGTCATCGTACACTCAGCTGCCACCTGCACCATGTGCCGGCCGATCTCTACCGCTCCTTGAGAATTAAAGATCAGCCGAAACGAGGCATTACCCTCCCAGCCACCTGTAAGTAAAATAATAATACAATGAGGAATCTATTGCACTTGATGTGTAGTCAACAAACTAACAGTCAGATAGTAGGGTGCGTTAATACACCACTGTAACCTAGATTACACAACTCGTATGCCTACCTCTACGACTGGCGAGGACAGTGCCCGTCGTTGTCCTTTAAATTGATTTCTTTTGATCTCTGTCTCTTGTTCTCCTGAAGTCTTTACATTCTAAAATCAAAATGAGGACATAAACAAAACGTACACTTGACAGCGACACAGATCTGGTAGCCCATGTGTTTTTGTTTTTTTTTTCAAATATAAACGTCGTTTTTATTTCCCCTTCCCCCCAATATTTTTTTTTTCTTTTCATTTTGCTTCCAGTTAGAAATGAGACAATTCTGTCTGAATATTAAACTGTAGTGACTCAATGTTTGGGCAGTGAGTAAGTCTTTTTAAGAAATGATTAACAACTGTGCATCTCAGAGCTGAGGGCCTGAGTGAAATCGAGGCGGAGACACGAGAGGAGAGGCATAGTCGGAAGTGAGGGTGAGGAAGATGTATGGCAAGAAAAACAACCACAACATCACATGAGGAAAGGCAGGAGAACGATACAGATCCATGCTAAATGCAGGTGCTAGACGAAAGACAGGGAAATGAAACATAAAACACAGCGGAGTCAGTGACGGACTCTGAACCCGTGACTGGTGAGTGCATGTAGGTTCTACAAGTCCCACATGTCTTAAAATGAACAACAAGAGAGAACAATAAACAAACAGGAAATCACCCCTTTTTGGCTCACAATTACCCCACGATGGTAATTTCCTGTAAACATTTCTTTGAATGTTTATAAAAACACCCTTCCCATTTAAAACACAAAAATATATAGAAATTTATTTTTACATGGACATATATATTACTAAAGGCCTTAAAATATTTTCCGTTCTTCTCCTTGAAAAGTCACAGTTCCCTTCAGTGGATATTTAGCCTCAGACGGACCATGCCAAGTCTTAGTACCGAGTTTTATTCCTCCTTCTTCTCGCTCCGTTATTTCCTAGGCACCAGTGCCTTGCGGAGGTATGGCATGAGTAAATAGGCTACAAGGAAGAATACATGACCACAGAAATAGATGGACGAATACACCTTGAGCCATTTGTCATAGGTGAAGAGGCAGAATGGCACTAGGGGGTAGCCCATGAAGAGCCAGTGTAAAAACTGCTGGACTACATAGATGAGAGGGTAGAGCGCGCTGTTGGCCAGCTTCGTCAGCAGGGGACTGTCCCTCACCAGAGCCAGGGCCTGTCTCTCTACAGTGATGATGAAGAATTCCATGGAGAAGCACAAGATGTATCCGGAGTGAAGGCCGTGCCAAATCGTCAGAAACACGAGTGTGGCCACATGAGACAGAGTCTTATTTCCCAGGAACTTTAACCGCTTGAAGACATGTCTGGCAGCCCACGCGTTCGTGTTGATGTTGAAGGAGGAGATGGTTCCTCCGAAAAGCGGTGTGGTTTCAAAGATCCACACCTTCATGTTGGCACAGGCGTCCCACCGGTGCTGGCCCTCCACAACACCATTGTAGCCGAGGCCAGAGAGGATACATATACCCTCCGCTATGAGCCAGCAACTGACGTATTTGTACAAGATGACTTTAGCCCAGATCAGGAGAAACACGCAGCGATACCAGAACGGCTGAGCCTCATATTCGTCCGTTAGAAAGTAGCTCTCTGCGTAATAGGGACTAAATATTGTATATATCACCAAGCAGACAAAACCCAGACCAAACCTCTTCATAGCCGGAATAACGCTGTTGGGGGGCTTTCCGGGGCAGTCGGTGAGCTCCCCCGCCACCAGCCTCTGGTAGCTCCGCAGCGTGAACTGGGGCCCCACCAGGAAGCCTCCATAGAAGTAGGAAAAGCCGCACACCTCGAGCAGCGAGGGCACAGCCGGCAGGGCGGCTTTCTTCTGATCTGCACTCAGCTGGGATGGTTCCTTTCCGCCGTCATAGTAATCAAATGACAACCCGACGAGCTTCAGCATGAGGACACAATGAGGCATAGTCCACTTGATGTCATACTCCTCTGTTGCTGTGTAGTAATAACCTGCAAGCAGGTAGACCATTTGAAAGGTAAAGCTGCTCAGGACAGCTGTTACTGTTCTTCCCATAAGCCTCAGCATCAGGAATTGGACAAGGATGCATACTGCGGAGTGATAGATCTGAGCGCCGAAGTTGAAAGCTGCTAGAGCCAGTCCAGAGAGCGTGTTGAATAAATGAATAACTGTGGAAGACTGGTAGAACAAGAACCGCCGGTAGACCAGGGCACAGGGATACACGATTAAAATAGATAAAATGAGTCGAACCGCTGGCTCCGGGGAACCTAGGGAGTCCGCCAGCTTCTCCATCAAGGGAGCCGCCATCTTTCTTGTGGGCGGAAACGTCTCCTCCAGCCCATGTGTTTGATCTGACTGATGGAGTACGGCCGGTGGGTGAGGGTGTCGCTGGCGAGCAGATCAAAGGAGAGACACATGTGTCTGATGAAAGACAGGAAACTGTCTTTCATCTTTACACACAGGCTGCAGGGAACAGACAAAACAAAGGTTAATGGCTGCACTTGCACCATAAACTTTTTACCTTAGATGTTTACAAAGCACTTTGCAACTGAAATAGCTTGGGGTTAAATGTCTTGCCCAAAGACACTGTGGTAACCAGGCAGGAGGAGGAGCAAGGCACTGAACCAGCACACCTGCCATTAGTGTACAACCCGTTCTACCACCTGAGCCACAGAGCCCTGCAGCAACACAAGAGGTCTGGCAGTGATGAAGTGGATCATTTCTACCAAACAGCAATAAACTGGTACAACAGCTAAATTTAAGATTTTTTAAAAGGGGCCGATTTCTTGTTAACTCTCAAACGTTTCTAGGAGCAAGAGAGAAGTCTTTTTATATCAGTTTGATCACCCAGTTCCAATAAGTGAAATAATGTCGGTTCCAGCAGTATTAGATACTTGTAAAGATCCTTCATTTGCAGCAACAATGTACTGTTGAAACTCACGATGTGTCATCAGGGTCCAACTTGGAGATCTTCCTCAGAACTTTGAGCTCCAGAAGAGCATCTTTATTGTATCCCTTCTTATTTTTTATGACTTTAATGGCAACACGGGCTCCTCTCCTGTAAGAGGCAATTAAACACAAAGTTACACGATGTTTGCACTGAAAGAAGAAGGTGCCGTTCATAGGAAAGAGCCTGGATTTCACACACCACAGTGAAATGATTTGTTTGCCTCCACGGTTGACACAAAAGAGCGAATAGTTGGGCAGCAAAATAAAGGAGTAACTACCTCCCATTGGTGAAAAGATATTATCCTGGAATCTGTGTATGTGTCACTATCTGAAGACTCTGACCATGAAAATAAACGAATTACTGGAAACAGTGAACCACAGTGGTAAACTATAGTAAACATTAGAGATGAGCCGGATACTCGGCTGAAACGAGTATCCGGTACGGATAAAGCACTTTTGCCGAGTACGAGTATTATCCGATTAATACTCGTCAATATCTGTGCTCGGACTGAATGAAAATCCTCTCACAGCGTCACAGCGCTCCTCCCCTCACACACGGCTCTGCTCACTCACTCACAGAACAGCTCTCTGTCTCTCAGTCACTCTGGTTCACGGGTCTTTTCCGTTAACGTTTAGGGTTTCTTCAGCTTGAAGTTTGTTTTTATTTCAGTTTGTACTTACTTATTAACCAGTAGAGTTCTGTTAAACGTGGGTTCGTTCAGACGTGGTGCTGGTAGAAGCGACTCGCGTTGCGTCTCTGCCTGTCGGAGATTTTTTTTTTTTCCCCGCTGCATCGCTCTAGTTCACATGAATGTGATTATACCGTGTTTTAATTATCCTCATCCGAAGCAGGAGAGACCCGCTGTAACAAATCGCCCTGCTTAAACCCCAGGGGAAATGTTCTACGATTTAATTTTAAGGACACGGGCACCCGACCCGCTGTGTACCTTGCTTGCTGCCCGAACAAGTTATCATAAACGAAAAATCCCTGGTTGGACCGATAACCTAACCCCTAATTAAATAAATATAAATATAAACAAATTCGACTCAAACTGGTTGCGTATTATACACTGTATTTAAACAAAACACCAATCAAACCCCACATATCCCCGCGCTCGTGCCCGCAAACAATGGCGGACCCGTAAACATAAACACGGTATTTACAAATAACATAATCCCCAAACAAACGTCCAAACGAAATGACTGCAGGTGTGGCGAGGTGAGTGTCGCAAACAAATCCAAACAAAGTCCACGCTTTCTCACCCCCTTCCAGTGCCCAGAAAATGTTCAGTCCTTGAAATAATCCATTATGTAACTCCCAGGCAATAATCCCGTTCCAGAGAAAAATCCTTGCAAGTTGTAATTGATCTCCTGGCCCTTGAACCTCTGGCCGCACCGCCAGCCCGCAGCATCAAAAAACCACACACACCCCGTCGGGACGTCACTTCCCCATATTTAACACATTTCCCGTTACAGAACCCCATATATACATAATCACACAAACAATAAACAAATACATACACAGATCCATTCCCTAATTCTTATAGTTTTGAGGCGTCTGATTAATGACATATGCACTTTTTATACCTAAGGTGCCCTTAGGTGACCTTTACACCTTGTCACTCTCTGTCTCTCTCTTACTCACTCATACACACACACACACCTGGTGTGGAAACAATTTAAAAAAATATATATATTTCATGAAAAAATTTCAAAGTTTAGAAAGAAAGTTATGTTGAACCAGCCCACTTCCGGGTTGCATCACACCCACTTCCGGGTTAGGCCCCGCCCACTCCGAGTACGGATACGGATACGGATAATTCATATGGTAAACAGATACAGATACAGATAATGCTGTACTCGCTCATCCCTAGTAAACATGGATACATATATATTACTATTCCAGTCATGTTGCTCAAGTCTAACCCCTGACAAGCACACACAGCCCAGTGAGTAAATATTCCCTACTGGAGTTCACGGAAGTAGGACCCCAGGGACTTGACAACTGTTGATCCCACCTTTAACTGACCCACAAACACATATACACACCTCGTTTGGTCTTCGCATTCCAACACCTTGCCAAAGGTGCCTTGTCCTAAGGTTCGGACAACCTTATCTGCAACACCACACAGAGAGAAAAGGAAGAGAGGGGGGGGAGAGCAGGGAAAGAAAGAACAGGAGCATTAGACATGTGGACTTGCGCAGAAAAACAAAATGCAACAGTGTAGACAGGCGTATCCATGCTAGCGCCCATCCCCTTTTCAAACGGCTGCCTACTCAAATCTGGCAGACTGGACACACGTGGAGGTAAATCTATGTTAATCCGATGCATTGCTCTACGACAAAGGGCAAATGTAAAGCGCTCCCTTTCTTTGATGACCAATTTGCAGCCATCGAAAACGAGAGCACATCCTTTGGAGATGTGGTCGTCTCTGTAACATTGTGCATGTGTGTGAAACTGGGAAAATAATGATCCTGCAAATAACCAAAGTGTCACTATATATGTTCTGTCTGTGTGTGCACTGGTTATACTATAAACAGGCTAAATAGGTGATGAGCATGTTAGAAAGACAAAAATAAACCAAACCCTGAAATCGTCATGGCTAGCTGAAGTTAATGATCTGAGTTTTAATCTAAAACACCTCAGAGGCAAACAGCTGCGAATGGAATTATACGTTTAGGGAAATCAAGTAACCTGTGAAACATAGGAAATGCTCCACAGCTTAAAATCCTACAACGCAAAGAGAAACAGTATCTAACATCCCTCCTTAAACCTTCTTGCAATCCACCCTGCTATTTCAGCTATTAGAGCGAAGAGCATTCTAGCAAGGCATCATCATCAGGCACTCCCATGTCATGTAACTGCTCTATGCTTTAATACTCATATGGAGAAGGGTTACGATAGAGTAGTGGCAGTGAGTACATCTCTTTTTCAGGAGGTCCCCAGTCCGAAAGATCAGGTTCCCGTCCTTGTCGTCCTTGTCGTCCTTCAAAATCGGACGCAGCCTGCGACCTGCACCTCAAGGCATCTGGAGGATCATCGGAGATGGACATAAAAAAAATGAATTATTAAGAATTTGAAAAAAGATAGAAGGCTGACAGCTATGACAGAAAAGCTGGTTGCAGGGAACACCTGCTGTCAAAGGCACTTTACATTAAGTCCTGTTCACATCTTTGTTTTTGCTCAGTATTCACATCAGTACCACACAAAAGATAAAATATGTTCATATCAGTCGATATTGTTATTTCTTATAAGTTTAAAGACTGAGGGACGGTTGGGGTTTTTAAACACTTCTTTAAGGGCAGATAACGACAAACACAAAACACATGACAAACAGCAAAACGTTTTCCAATCTGATTTAAATCAATTGTGTATCGAAACGTCTCACTGTGCTTCCACAAATATATCGGTGCACATATCAGACGTTGGCTAATATCACCATTGTTGAAAGTTATATTGTGATGATTATTAAGTGTATTTTACTAACACTGCATTTATAAAGAACCCATTAAAACCAGAGGGCTGACTTGTGACAACATCTTAGTAAACACACAGACCAGGAGACGTGGTTTTGCAGGAAGCCTGACACTAGGGCTGCACGATTATAGCCAAAATCATAATCACTATTATTTTGATCAATATTGAGATCACGATTATTTATCACGATTATTCATTAATTTTAGGGACATCATATTTTTATTGCACTTCCATTTTTGAAAGCATTCTTAGTTTTACAGCATTTTTTCTCACCTGCCTAAAACGTTTGCACAGTACTGTATATAAAGATAAAACTGCCAATGACACGTAAAACTATCGTTTTTCAACATTTTACTCCCACCAAGCTCAAGTTATAACATAGTTTGTTATAACATATTTAATCAGCTTAATTAAACAAGTGTCAGGTGGAAAATATTCAACTCACCATAAGGTTGATTCAGGGAAGGTGATGTCCGTTGAAAGTAGTTAAAATCTTTCAAAACAAAGTTTTAATCTCTGAAGATGTTCGCCAAGTTTTCCTCACGATAGGTTATCGAGACTGAATGATGCTGTTCTACAGGTTTTTATATACCGTTCACTGTGCCTTTGATCTAGAATTATCAAATGATGCCTACATCCGGACGTCATTACGTTAAGCGTGCTGCGTCACTTCCTGTTATTGCCACGGGTGGTGTAGTCGCTATCTGAATTAGCTTCTCCGCTAAACACAGCTGTCTTTCTGTTCTACTACGGCTAAAATCACCGGTATATAGTTAAGGACCCTCACATACCAGCCCCTCCTCTCTGGTGCTTTGTGACTCTGTGTTCTGTTTAAATCTCACCCTCGTAGTTGTAGCAGCGATGTGTTCTCTCTCTCCCTGTCGCTCCACCGCTCTCTCCTGCTCCGAGTGTCTCATGTTCACTGACTCCTCCGCCTCCATTAACAGTAGAGCTACATGTGATAAATGCAGTGTGTTGGTAGACATGGAGGCGAGGCTTAGCGACTTAGAAGCTCGGCTCCGCAGCTTAGAACCCCCGTTAGCTGTAATTAGCCGGTCCGTTCTAGCCCCCGCTAGCCACCTAGCTCAGACCATAGCTTAGCTTCAGCTAGCAGTCCCTCGACCTGCCCCGGGCAGCCGGGAGCCCAGGGCGGCTGGGTGACGGTCCGGAGGGGGCATAGTGCTACCCTTAGAAAGCCCACGATAAAAGAACCACCGGCTCACGTTTCAAATAGATTTTCTCCACTCAGCGACGCACCCGCTGAGAAACAAACTGGTTATTGGCGACTCGGTTCTGAGAAACGTGAGGTTAGCAACACCAGCGACCATAGTCAATTGTATCCCGGGGGCCAGAGCCGGCAACATCGAATCCAAACTGAAGCTGCTGGCTAAAACTAATCGTAAATACAGTAACTTTAAAGTCAGAATTCTGAGATTAAAGTCAGAATTCTGAGAAAAAAGTCAGAATTCTGAGATTAAAGTCAGAATTCTGAGAAAAAAGTCTGAATTCTGAGAAAAAAGTCTGAATTCTGAGTTTAAACTCAGAACTCACTTATTTTTTCCACAGTGGCCCTAATCCTCTTCCGTAGATGTCAGCGTTGTATGGACAAAGATATTATAATATTATTATATTAAGTAAGATATATATATGTATATATGTGTGTGTATAAATTATGAATACACACACAACCTTACACATTTCTTACAAGTTCAAATCGATAGAGATATATATAACATGCATCATTTGTACTGTAGAGGCAGTTGATATACTACACAAACTATACATATATACAGTAACATTTCTTCTTTTTTCTAATTTACAGGTGACTGCTGCAGAGGTAGCCCATACCTACCACACTGTGAAGCATGGTTTAAGCTATAACTCAGCTGAATGTGCTATGAAGCTGACTCTCAGAACACTGAATGACTCCAGCATTGCCAAGAAGATGTCCTGTGGGAGGACAATAGCTGAGGCAATTGTCACAGACGTCCTGTCTCCAAAGGCAGTAGAGGAGGTGATCAAACACTTGAAAAATGGAGGAAATCCACTTCCATTCTCTCTTCACACCGATGCCTCGAATAAGGGAAATCGGAAGATGTTTCCCTTGGCTGTGCAGTTTTTCACGCCAGAGGATGGGGTTGTCAACAAGGTGATAGATTTCTTTGAAAATCCAGATGAGTCTGCACAGGGAATACTGACAAAAATACAAAGCTCTATCCCTAGATCATGTTTCTGCATTCAGTGCTGACAACGCAAATGTCAATTATGGCAGCCACAACTTGGTCTTTACAAAATTGAGAGAGGCCAACAGTGAGATCCTTCGTGGCAACTGCCATGCACATATTGTCCATAACACAGTGAAAAAGGTCCTGGACACGCTCTCAGTGGATGTGGAAAATATTGTCCTCAAGATATATAGTTTCTTTTCCAACTCTGCCAAAAGGAGAGAGTCCCTAAAGGAGTTTTGTGAATTCTGTGATGTTGAATTCCATGAAATCCTGCGCCATGTGGTGACAAGATGGCTGTCACTCAACCCTGCAATCACCCGCCTGCTGCAGAACTGGGTCCCGCTGAAGTCATATCTCATCAGCTTGGGTGAAGAATGTCCAAAGCGCCTGAAAGATTTGCTGAGGTTGACAGAAGATGCTGCTGGAGTTGAGGAAGAGGCAGACATTGTTGAAGTTTACCTCCTCTTCTGTAATAATGTCCTGTCCCTGTTTGAAGAGGTGGTGAAAAAGCTGGAGAAGAATGTAACCACGTCTGTTGACCTCTTCTCCATCATGGACTCTTTCCGGAGAAGACTAATTCAGAGAAGAGATGATGGGTTCTATGGGTACCTAACCAAACAAAAGCTCCAGCGTCTCTCACCATCTGATGCTGATGTTGCCAGGCAGGAATTCACAGCTTTCTTAAACCATGCCATCAGTTATATCGAGAAGTGGTTTGACTTCTCAGAGGAAAACTGGCTCTTCCACCTGCAGCCCCTCTCTCTAGCATCTGGGAAGATCTGCTTTGATGACATGGAGAACATAACAGACCGGCTTTGCCTGGTTGGCAGGTAAGAATGAAACAAATACACAAATACAATTGATAGATAATATATACAAATAAATACATAAACTTAGTTTACAGTATACACACATGCATCTTTTATACAACATCTTACAAATTCAAACAGTTCATATACTTGATAGATAGATGGATAAATAAATAAAGAATAATAAATAAATTAAACTATATAGGTAGTTCAAGTACTATACAAAATTATGAATACATACAATTAGATTTTTTCCCATTATTTACCACTGGTTGGCTGAACATCTCCATGGATGATCTTTATGAAGAAGGTGTTACTGCAAACCGTCTTCTGGAGCACCTCACTCAGGAGAAGGAAACCTGGCAGACTAAAGGAACAGCAGAGAGGTGGATGGAGGTTCTTCAGGCAGCTGACCTTCCCAACATCCAAGCTGTTGTATCCTTTTTCCTCAGCATTTTCCTCAGCATATTTGAAGAAACACTGAGTTTCATTCATTTTCATTGTATGTGTTTGAGCTCACAGTGTTTTTCCTCTCAGACTGAAGATGAGTGGTTATGAGGAGGAAGAGGACAGAGCAGAGTCTCCAGGGTTCAGCTGTCTGTCTCTGAAGAGTGACTGGTCCATGCATCATCCTCCACTCTTCAGTAATGAACCTGGACCCTCACACACAAAGTAAGAGACCTGCTACAAACATGTGAACCTCTACACTGAATCCTCAGAGAATGAACCAGTGAATGATGTGTTCTGAATAAAAACCTGTTTGTGTTTGCAGAGGTCAGGACCACAGACTGAGAGCAGAGTCTCCAGGGTCCAGCTGTCTGTCTCTGAAGAGTGACTGGTCCATGGATGTTCCTCTACACTTCAGTAAAGAACCTGGACCCTCACACACAGAGTGAGAGACTGTTTCTACTGTGACCTGCTCTGGAGAGGATCTTGTTTCCTCTAGTGTGGCCCCTGCATTAGGACACAGCTTCATTGAAGTTGGTGACTAATCTCTCAGAATCACTCAACGAGCTCAGACCTCCACCAAGAACCAACACGCTCCTTATGAAACCACTTTGAAATCCACTAGAGACTCATTCTGATTTGGATCTGCACCAAATTCCACACACTGGTAAACATCAGTCTTCTGAACATGTCTGTGAAAGAGGACCCCCCCCCCCCATCTGGTTCACAGACCACAACCTTCCACCAAGTTTACTGGTAATCTGTGTTTTTTTATAATCCCACTAACGAATCAACCAACACACAAACATACTGGGTGAAAACAAAACCTCCTTGACAGAAGTAATGACAACCTGTGACTGTGACATGTGAGTGATTAGGACATGTCTTCACAGGGAGAGGAAGAGGAGTCATGTTTCTGAGGAGGAGCAGTCGTCCTGCTGTGCTTCGTGTCAGGACGTCCTGAAGGATCCAGTCTCCACCAGCTGTGGACACTGGTTCTGCAGACAGTGCATCACCTCATACTGGGACCAGTCTGGTTCTTCAGGAGACGCCTCCTGTCCCCAGTGTGGAAAACGATCCAGAACAGGAGCTGGAGCTCAGACAGCAGGTCAGAGCAGCACTGTACATGTGTCTGCTGATGTCTTCACTTCTGACATCAGCACATGTGGTTTTATTTTGTTCCTTCATACAGCATCAACATTTAACATCGTTAGAAAAGCACAAAGTTAAAAAGCTTTTATTTTCTGTAGCTTTTCTGTATCTGATGAAAACATTCAGCAGATTCTCAGATTCTCTGTCTCTGACATTGTTTCTTGTCTTTCAGCAGATCGTGGTCTGCAGGAGGTTTTAGATGAACATAAGCCCAGTCTGAGGAGGAGATGTGAACATGTGACTGAAGGAAGTGATGAAACAGGAAGTAGAACCCTCCTCAACAGGATCTACACTGAGCTCTACATCACAGAGGGACAGAGTGAAGAGGTTAATACTCAACATGAGGTGAGGCAGCTTGAGACGGCTTCCAAGATGAAGATCCTCCACGACACTCCCATCAGGTGCCACGACATCTTTAAAGCCTCCACTGACCAGCAGAGACGCATCAGAGTCGTCCTGACCAACGGCGCCGCTGGCGTTGGAAAAACCTTCTCGGTGCAGAAGTTCACTCTGGACTGGGCAGAGGGTTTAGAAAACCAGGATGTGGGTCTGCTGACTGTGCTTTCGTTCAGGGAGCTGAACCTGGTGAAGGACCAGCAGCACAGTCTCCTCACGCTGCTCCGTGTTTTCCATCCAGCGTTACAGAAGCTCACGGCAGAGATGCTCGCTGTCTGTAAACCTTTGTTCATCTTTGACGGCCTGGATGAAAGCAGACCTTCTCTGGACTTCAACCACAGGGAGCTTGTGTCTGAGGTCACACAGAGGTCATCAGTCAACGTGCTGCTGACAAACCTCATCCGGGGGAATCTGCTTCCCTCGGCTCTCGTCTGGATAACCTCCAGACCTGCGGCGGCCAATCAGATCCCTCCTGCATGTGTTGACAGGGTCACAGAAGTACGAGGCTTCACTGAGGCCCAGAAGGAGAAGTACTTCAGGAGGAGATTCAGTGATGAAGAGCTGTGCAGCAGAATCATCTCACACATCAAGACGTCCAGGAGCCTCCACATCATGTGTCAAATCCCAGTCTTCTGCTGGATCAGTGCTACAGTTCTGGAGCACATGTTGACCACAGAGCAGAGAGGAGAGCTGCCCAAGACCCTGACTGACCTGTACTCACACTTCCTGCTGGTTCAGACAAAGAAGAAGAACAACAAGTACGGTGAGGGACATGAGAAGAGTCCACAGCAGCTGACGGAGGCTGACAGGGACGTTCTCCTGAAGCTGGGGAGGCTGGCACTTAAACATCTGGAGGAAGGAAACATCATGTTCTACCAAGAAGACCTGGAGCGATGTGGTCTTAATGTCACGGAGGCCTCGGTGTACTCAGGAGTTTGTACTGAGATCTTCAGAAGAGAGTGTGTGATCTTCCAGAAATCAGTCTACTGCTTTGTTCATCTGAGCGTTCAGGAGTTCCTGGCTGCAGTCTACATGTTCAACTGTTACACCGAGAGGAACACAGAAGAACTCAACAACTTCTTGGGAACATATGGGAACACAGACAGTACCTTCTCCCTGGATGACCTCCTGAAGAGAACCATGAAGAAATCCCTGACCAGTACAAATGGTCATCTGGACCTGTTTGTTCGCTTCCTTCACGGCCTCAGTCTGGAGTCCAACCAGAGAGTCTTAGGAGGCCTGCTGAGTCGGACAGGGAACAATCCAAAGATCATCCAGAGAGTCATCAACAAGCTGAAGAAAATGAAGAGTGATGACATTTCTCCTGACAGAAGCATCAACATCTTCCACTGTCTGACTGAGATGAACGACCACTCAGTTCATCAGCAGATGAAACAGTTCCTGACGTCAGAGAACAGATCAGAGATGGTTATCTCTGAGATCCACTGCTCAGCTCTGGCCTACATGCTGCAGATGTCAGAGGAGGTTCTGGATGAGTTGGACCTGGACAAGTTCATCACATCAGACCAGGGTCGAAGGAGACTGATCCTAGCTGTGAGGAACTGCAGGAAGGCTCGGTGAGTCCAGACATGATCAATAACATGTTCAATCAGTGGAGATGAGTCGTTCTTCAAATACACTCTGTGTGTGCGTGTGCGCGCGTGTGTGTGTGTGTGTGTGAGAGAGATATCACTGTACCAACCAGTGCAGTGTCCGTCTCTCCAGGTTCTGGTGGACTTCACAATAATATGAGGTCAATTTGACCTTTGACCCCTGGAATCTTGTCAGTTTCTCTTTGAGGCAAAATGTGAAGAAATCCCCTGAAGACAGACTTGAGATATCATGTTCAAGAGGCCATGAACATGTTCTGTAACCTTTGACCTCTGACCACCTGAATCTAATGAGTTCCTCTGTTAGTCTGAATGAACGCTTGAACCAAATCTGAAAGGATTCTCTTGAGGAGTTTTTAACAAAGAGGGGATTTACCAGGGTGAGGGTCACATGATCACGTTTTGTATGAATGTTGTGTTTTCTGATTTAATTCTCACAGATTTGATATTTTCTTAATTACAGACTCGTTGGTTGGGGACTCTCAGAGACTCATTGGGAAGTCGTGGCCTCAGCTCTGAGGTCAGACCCCTCACATCTGAGAGAACTGGATCTGAGTAAGGACACCCTGAAGGATTCAGGAGTGAAGCTGCTGTGTTCTGGACTGGAGAGTCCAAACTGTCGACTGGAGACTCTGAGGTCCTTAAATCCTTCTTCACTTTTCAGACTTTCTTTCTTATTGGGTCATTATTTGTTTAAATTGTCTCAGTTCTGCTCTGCTCACTGTCCCTCAGTCATCTGTCCCTCACCCAGCCTGTCAGTCACGTCCACCTCATCAACTCCATTCACCTGCACTCACCTGCTCCTGATCACTGAGAAAGTGTCAGTAAATAACATGTGGACTGAGGCCGAGCACTCGTCCTCCTCAGGTTTTCAAAATAAGACACATTCTTATAGAAACACGTGGGACAGTTGATAAGTATAGAAACAAACAGGAAGTGACATCAGGAGCCGTCCCTACTTTAAACAGTGTTTAATTACACAAACCTGCTCAGTGACCAACACACAGAGAAGAAGCTGATGAATGAAACAATGGTCCAACATGTCTGATCTTATATTTATCTTCAGGTCACAGACTGGACTGAGGTCAGCAGCATGTTGAGAATCTGTGTTGACATGATGACGATCCACAACAACAGGAGGACACATTCTAATATTCATATTTCTTTATCCAGGTTGGAGAGATGCAGTCTGTCAGAGATCAGCTGTTCTTCTCTGGCTTCAGCTCTGAGGTCAAACCCCTCTCATCTGAGAGAACTGGATCTGACTAACAACGACCTGCAGGACTCAGGAGTGAAGGAGCTGTGTGGTTTTCTACAGAGTCCAACCTGTCGACTGGAGACTCTGAGGTCAGTTCACTGACTGACTTTTATAGATCTCATGTCTATAAAACAGCATTTATACAGAATTTATCTCATTTAATTATAATTTAACATAATTCCTCTTCGTACATAACTTGAATCCATTCATCAATTAATCTGTGACATTTTAAATATTCATCTACTTGTTAAAACACTGAGTTTAGTTCTGGATTTCCTAAACTGATCTGCAGGACAGAGACTGGGTCCAAATAATCTATTTGTACTGAATCAGGACTCGTTTTTAGTCCAACTTGTCTGATTTCATATTTTTCTTCCATGTTATGAGTCTGTGCTGACATGAATATGTGTCTGTTATTTTCACACATGCACTCAGTTTAATTTACAGTTAAGTTTTATTCTTTATCCAGGTTGTGGAGCTGCAGTCTGACAGAGATCAGCTGTTCTTCTCTGGCTTCAGCTCTGAGGTCAAACCCCTCTCATCTGAGAGAACTGGATCTGAGTGACAACAAGCTGCAGGACTCAGGAGTGAAGGAGCTGTGTGGTTTTCTACAGAGTCCAACCTGTCGACTGGAGACTCTTTGGTCAGACATCATGTTTTAATCTTAAAGGTTCAGTGTGTAGAATGTAGTGATATCTAGTGGTGAAGTGTCATTTTGCAGCTGAACACCCAAAGTTGATTATATTTGATGCCTTTTATTTTTAGGAGCAAGTTCTTCAGCCCTGTTTCTTCCACTTTGGGTTCATTTCCAACATGAAACCCTTCCTCTGGTGTCAGGACTTACACGGGGTCGTCCATGCCTTTTATCTTTTCACCACTAGATCTCTGTCCCGCCCTGTACACACGTGTTCCTCAGGCTCCCTGATCCACTTTCAACTGGTCCAACTGCTGCTCAGATCATCGCCACTTCAAGAAAACATGATCGTAGAACTGCTCGCCCTTTCACACATCAACTGTGGAACATGTTCTGACAAGTGGGACGGATATTTTCTGGAGCTGAAGCAGCAGCAGGAGATTGTCCGGATCCGACTCGTAACAGGAACATGTGGGAACATTCAGATGAGGGGCGGAGCCAAAACACATATCACCATGATAACCATGGTTACGTTATGTTAAGTTACAGGTTCACTGTGAAGGAGTTAGTGATGTCTCCAGTTGTCGTACATGTGAACATAGTCCACTTGTTCACGTGTACAACTCCTGAACATGTCCAGCAAGATATTTAGAGACATCTAGTGGTGAAGTTACATATTACAAACAACTGAGCCCCGAGGACACGAGGACTTTCAAGCTTTTTCAGTCATGAAGTCTGTAAAATAGTGTCTGGATATTTTCTGGAGTTTGACTGTGAGACAGTGTGTGTCCTCAGAGACAATGTTTGTCCTCAGAGACAGTGAGCCAGTGTGTGTCCTCAGAGACAGTTTGACATTGTGTGTCCTCAGAGACAGTGTGTGTCCTCAGAGACAGTGAGACAGTGTATTTCCTCAGAGACAGTGTGTGTCTTTAGATTCAGTGTGTGTCCTCAGAGACAGTGTGTGTCCTCAGAGTCAGTGAGACAGTGTGTGTCCTCAGAGACAGTGTGTGTCCTAAGAGACATTGAGATAGTGTGTGTCATCTGAGACAGTGTGTGTTCTAAGAGTCAGTAAGACAGTGTCTGTCCTCAGAGACAGTTTGTGTCCTCAGAGTCAGTGTGTGTCCTCGGAGACAGTGAGACAGTGTGTGTCCTCAGAGACAGTGAGACACAGTGTGTGTCCTCAAAGACAGTGAGACAGTGTGTGTCCTCAGAGACAGTGAGACACAGTGTGTGTCCTCAAAGACAGTGAGACACAGTGTGTGTCCTCAGACACTGTGAGACAGTGTGTGTCCTCAAAGTCACTGAGACAGTGTTTGTCCTCAGAGACAGTGAGACAGTGTGTGTCCTCAGAGACAGTGAGACAGTTTGTGTCCAATCAGACGAGCCCCAAGCTGCTTGGGATCATGTGATTGAGTTGACGTGAAGACGACAGTTGTTGTTTTCATGTGAACAGGAAGTGAAGCTGGACCACAGCTGACAGCCTCACACGAGGGACAGAGACGTCTTCATCTGATCTGAGACAGTTTGTCCTCTCACTTCATCAGTGAAGAACTGATCAGGTGGATCTTTGTCACAGCTCTGAGATCAGTGGGACTGAAGCCTCTCCTCATCACCATGGTAACCAGGAGCTCTTTATACAGAGCAGAACCTCTGCTGAGGTCCATCTGTCTCATCTGGTCCCAGTTTATCAGAAGCAGATGTTCATCAACACACAGTGAAACATGTCTTCACCTGTAACAGCAGTAAATCCACCTCTCAGGTGTCCACTCTGCACTTTGACATGCAGAGGACACACACTGAGCTCTTAGCGTGTTCATTCCAACACGTGAACATGAAGCAGAGAGGAAGCTGCTCCACCTCTGAACAGGACTGAAGTCCCTGCTGCTCTTTCTACTGGATGAGCTGCATCACTGACTCACAGCTGATGAAGTGAGTCTCTGAGACATGTCTTCTTCTCTCAACAGGTGGGAGGAGTCTTAGTGGAGCAGAGTGTGAAGAGGACAGTGTGTGTGGACGGAGGCTGAGCTGTGTCCTGAGGATCCAGAGGCTGAAGCAGCAGCAGCTTGTGTGTAGTCTCCAATCTACACAACCCCTAATCTGCATGTGTTTGTGAGATGAAGCCGGACCACCTGGAGGAAACACGTGGAGAACATGCAGACTCCACACAGGAAGACCCATCTGAACCGGATTCAAACCAGCAACCTTCCTGCCCCGATTGTGTTTATTCACATGAAGAATGTGTTTATTGAAATGACACAACACAAGCAGAATATATAAACCCTCTATAAAGAGTCACTACAGTGTGTTTAAGTTTGTCTTTATTATTTTCCACCTTTGTCCCTCAGTCTGTCTCCATGTGTGTAGAACCACATTCTGTGTATATGTTTGTTTATGATCTTAAAGTTCCTGGATTCACGTCACAAATTGATTTATTTCAACACAAAGTTAAACACATTAAAATCACTTTGAGTTTAAAATCAGAGTTTTGTCTTTGACACAAAAGATCAAAACTCTGGACTTAAAAATGGAACGTTTTCATTTCTGCATCAGGTGCAGAGCGGTGGTGGCTTTTCTACTTTTGACCCACAGGTGGCGCTGCAGTATAACAGCAGCACATCCCAGTCAAAGCCTTTATATTCAGTCTATGAGTCAAACACATGGATCATTTCCTCTGTGACAAACCAGATGTAACGAGAAGAAAAACATCTCAGAGAGAAAAGTTCTGTTTCTACTTGTCTCTGCTTTAATGCTCAATAAACATCCTTCCACCGACTTCACTGGAATCATGACTCAGCGTTTCTTTCCTCTTCAAACAAACAGGTGGAAACATCTCGTCCTTGGTGCAGGTAAAAGAACAAAATCACCAGTTTGTAATCATCTGATCCTCACTCCGGACGACGCTGACGCTCACTGTGCAACTGAGCTTCTCTGAAATTGGGTATTTGACCCTTTTTCTAAAACGTTTATTTTAATTTTTTATTTTCTTATTTGATTTCTCTGTCGATGAACTGACCGGTTTCTTTTTGTGCATGAACTGTGGCTCAATCGCCCTCGAATACTTCTACAGAAATATGCAATTTCTGGGTTTCTTTGCAATATTGGCCTCTGTGTTTGCTTTCTGTCGCTGTATTACTTCTGGGTTTTAAAGTGCCACGATTCGTCACAGGTCAAAGGTCACATTGGAAAGTGTCTTTGTGGTTTTAGGAACCACATCTTGTGTGTGTGTGTGTATATGAAAGTGTGTGTACATCGATGCAGCTGTTTTTTGTTGCTGTGAGAGAAGAGATTGTCTTTGAATAAAAGGAAAGTAAACAACTACTGTCTCGTTTGTGTGTTTGTTTAATAAAGAGTCGGATGAGCGTGTGTGGGCGAATAGATGATAAGAGCATAAAGTGCTTAAAACCCTTAAACCCACTGACAGAGCTGCTCTCAGCTCTCTGTGTTTCTGACAGGCAGACGGGTGAGTCGCCCTGAGGGGGTGAGACGGGAGGGAGGGAGGGGAGACAGGTCAAAGGTCAAAGGTTAAGGGGTCGGTGAGAGTGGTGAAGATCAGGAGACAGTTTAAAGAGCCTGTTGATTTGTCTTCTCATTGGATGAACTGCACTGTTTATCTGTTTGTTTGTTCCTGTCAGTTTATTATTTTGACTTTGATTTTTTTACTTTCAGTAGTCTACTTTATTATCTATCTTATAGAATCTGTAAAGATTTACCCCCAGGAAACAAAAAGAGCTCTTAATAGTTTTATTAATGCATGTCAGATGAAATCATGTTTGGAAGCAGAGTCATAAAATGTGTTTATAAACATCTAACAACATGAACCTTTATAATAATAAGACCAAGTCTGTGAGTTCTGAAGGATGCTGATTAGAGAAGTGTCTTAATTTACTATTGGTTCAACTGCACATGAACACAACTCTGTGATAAGTGACACAGATACAGTGAGGAGTGTGCGTGTGTTTTTGTGGGCGTGTGTGTTTTTGTGGGTGTGTGTGTGTGTGTGTGTGTGTGTGTTCTCTCTGATGGACACTGATGAAGGTGTTAACGATGTCTTTCAAAGTAAAACCAGCTGTTGACCTACTTTGGGAACCTGGCAACAGAAGGTTTCAGCATCCACCTACCTTACCTACACACAGACACACACACACACACACACACACACACACACACACACACACACACACACACACACACACACACACACACACACACACACACACACACACACACACACACACACACACACACACACACACACACACACACACACACACACACACACACACTGATTAGTGCTATTGGCCAGATGGGGCTCTCGGGGCAGGTTGTAATGTCGGTGATCTGTTTTCCTGTCAGAGTCGGGGGGGTCACAGATATGAAGCCTGTGGTTAAAAGCAGTTTTTGTTTTTTATTAATAATATTTTTATTAAATTTTTTTACACAACACAAAACATACAGAACTGCTCAGACACGACAAAAAAGGGAAACAACAGAATGTGGGCATGTGGATACAGTAAATAGAAAATAATTAAGAAAATAAGAATAAATGACATTGGGCACAAAATAAAAGCAGTTAAAAGTTCCCTGAAACGTTGGTTCACACATTGAATGTGTAAAGTGTTGGTTTCTTCTCATTAGTCTTTAGCTTCTGTTAATTAAAGAGTCTGTGAATCACTGAGCTCAGTGATGACGTGACACAGTGACACTCCACTGCCCCTCTGTGGCCGCTTGTAGGAGGTGCAGCTTCAGGCACAACGAAACATCATGTTTTTGTGGTATTTAATTACTTTATGACAGCAGCACTCAGGTGGAACCTTTGGCCCGGGAGCAGTTCCCCCCCGGACTGTTCCTCTCGGGGTACCGTCCGGCCACACCAGGTGCAGTCTGGATGAAGAGCTGGATGGTTCGTGTCTTCACTGCTGCTCGTTCAACCTGTTCTCTACAGGTGAGTAGAGGCTGAGAGTCCCCTGTGTTAGCTCCTGAAGCTTCCTGTGATCACCACGGTCTTCAGTGAGACATGTAGATGATGTTTTGATTGTTTACTGAGACGAGTTACAACTTAGAAACTGTTAGAAGCTGTGCAGTGAGGCGGGAGACACTGGCGCCACTCGGTGGGCGGGGCTTAATTCGCCTGTATAGGTGTTGATTTTTACCTGCGCGTCGTCTTGCAGGCAGGTGTTTGCTTTACACCAGGGGTGTCCAACTCAAATACACTGATAAAACAACATTAATTATGAATACAAATACAAATAATACATAAATAAATATAAAAGTAATAAAATCAACTCAAGGCACCTGTGTGTGCCTTGAGTTTGACACATGTGCTTTACACAGTGTGTAGTTCAGCTCCAACACACATAGACTCTGTAATTAAGTTGTGTATTGTTATTGTGCCTTATAAGCTAATGTTCAAATAGGTCTTTATTGTAAATGTTTATATTTCTTCATGAGTGATAATATGTATTAAGAGGTTTGAAGTAAAGAAACACCATAATAAGTGAATGTATGGTTTATGCACTTTAAAATGCTGTTACACTCAGAGAAATGTTTGTACTTGAAATTGTATTTAATTTACACCTCTCTGAGACTCTATTGGCACCTGAACATTATAACATTTCACACAATAAGAAATCTTGATAACATGTTATTATAATATCAGTTTTTCTTTCTCGTCTCTTGCAGAAGGAGCTGAGTCTTCCCAGAAGAGGAAGCTTGTAAGTACCGCCCTCTTTCTACTTCCTGTTCCGTTTGCACCTGGAAAGTTTTAAAGGTGAACTGCAATGAACCGAACAGAGAAACACAATCAGCACGAGGTGGAACACAAGAGGTGGAAGCTCCTGTTGTGTGTGTGTGTCTGTTAGGGCTGCCGCGATTAGTCTACGTCATCGATGACGTTGACGCTGAAAATGCGTCGACATCAATATTTTAAGTCGACGCCTCGGACCCACACAAATTATGAATTTACCTTTTAGATTTCTAAATCGTTTCATTTCAATTCATTCTAACAAATGTTCTTCTTCAATATCACTACGTGACGCCGGGTTCACACCGGACGCCGAAGCATTGCGCCGCTCCGCGCTGTTCTGAAGCGCGCTGGCGCCCGGCTGTTCACACGGGACGCGCATTTCTCCGCTTGTTGTTGTATGTAACCAGTTAAATGTACTGGTTAATGATGATGGTGTTCATAGCCCCCCTCCCTCTCTTTCTCTCTTCCTCTCTCTGTCTATCTGCTTGGGTGCTTGTAGTGGTTGGGCAGAGGGGGTCATTTAATTATGTGATTGTGTGACGGTCCACGTCCTCTCTGAGTTTGGGGAGTTTTTTGGACTTTGGAGGATTAGAAGTTTTTGTTTTTGAACTTTTGGATTATTCCAAGGAGGATGGAATCCCGAGAGAGTGGAGGAGAAACTCTGCTCACAGACGAGTGTGTGTGTGTGTTAGTGGTGGGGGGAAAAAATCGATTCTGTTCAGTATCGCGATTATATCGATACTGTAGCACAAAGTATTGCAATTTTTTTAATTTTTTTTAATACTTTATTTGCAATTATATATGTAACAGCCCCTGTCTGGCAAAGCATGACGAGGAGAGTTTCAGAGTTTAACAGATACCTGGTGTGTCTGTGGAAAGGATGTTCTCCACTGCAGGAGATATAGTAACGTTTCAGAGGAACTTTAACATCTGAGCATGTTGACCAACTCCTTTTTCTGAACAAAAATGCCAATATTCCCAAATGAATTAAATATTTTGGGTCATGACCTTGCAGCCAACTGGACTGGACTCTAGTAGTACACATTTGTTTATTTTTCTCAATTTGATTGAAGCTCTAGGTTACTCTTATTTCTATGATTATTCTCAGGTTTATGTTACTCTATTATGTCTGCTTGATGTTACTGTATTGTATTTAAATAATCGTAAGTTATGTGCTGGGAGCTCAGTGTTCATGTGAGAGGTCTCCTATTCAGAAAATAATTACAAAGGTCCTGTGTCCTGAATGTTCAAGGACAAAGTTTTTGCACTTCAGTTAATGTGTAGAAGACAAAGTTGTTCACAGAATTAAATGTGACATTTGAAGTGAGGTGAGCAGTCTTATTTTCCTCATTTTTTGTAATGCCTTTGAATAATATGGGGGACATGAATCACAATATATCACAGAATCGAATCGCAATACTTGCAGTATTGCAATATATTACGAATCCCATTACTATTGAATCGTGGCCCAAATATCGCAATAATATTGAATCGTAATATTTTTGCCAATTCCCACCCTTAGTGTGTGTGTGTGTCTTTGCATGATCAGCAACATTAACAAGCCTAATCGATTTCTGCACATGCCTTGTTTACTTAACATGACATTAATAATTTATACTTGTTATTAATGATTATGACAATACTAGGGAATAATAATATGAAAATATTTGCATATTTTTATAATATATTAATGTTTTCAGTGGACGTTTATGAAGAAACTCATTTCAACATTTTAAATGTTTCTTTGCTTCTGTGACATTGGAAAGGAAGGAATGTGATTAAATGAGTTTCACACTGAAGCAGAAAGTATAAATCTTTTATGAAACATCAAAACAACAACCAACATGACTAATAGAACAACCTCAGCATTTTTAATCCTCAAAAAGAGAGAAAAGGGAGATGATGAGTTCACTTACAAAAAGAAAGAGTCGACTTATTGGTACACATCACTGAATGTTCTTTTCATGTTCTCTGCTCAGCTTTGACTTAGTGCAAGTGTTTGTGCTACGTTATGCAATTTTTTTCCTTTACATCACTTGTTCTGGCATCATTTTAATTAAAGACCGCAACCTATTTCTGCAGCTGTACAGAGATAAACTCACCATCAGTATAACCCACATTTTGAGAGCCCACATCGGAAGAGATCAGATAAAATAACAAAAGTCTTATACTTGTATTAAATGGAAACACAAAGTTACAAAGGAGGATTTCTATAATGTGTGGAGACAAAGAATGTGAAAATAAAATAAATAGAAGATAAGGTGTTTTTATTTTACTCTCATTTTGTATTATATTTAGAGTGATTTCATACTCTACTACAGTGCTTTTTCCCCCCTTTTTGTTACAACTACAGCACTTGCACTTTTAATTTAGTTTTGTTAATTCATACATCCTTATCGTATCAGCTCTGTGTGTAGTCTGTATTCAAAGAACACTTTGCACTAATGTTGTGGTCCAGGCAAAACTTGGAAACCCATATCCTGGGGTGTCTCATAGTGATTTATATTATTCAGCCTGGGGTGTGGACACTGTTTTGTGTGTCCTAGTTGTTCCTGTGATCTACCTGCTAAACTAGGATTTGGACTAGGATTAGTTTGACCAGTGACTTCATTTGGGGTAGTTTTTTCCTGTGGATAGGGGGGGGGGGGGGGGTAAGCGCTGCTGTTTATATATTTCGTGTTTCATTTTCCTTTTGTTGGATGATTGGAGTCTAGGTTTATTTTCTCATACAACTTCCTGCATTTTGATTAATTTCCCCGCACTCAGCACCTGCTATTTAATCACTTTCCGTCTTTATGGCTCTCATGTCTAGTTCACTTGTTACTTGGAATGTCCAGGGACTGGGCCATGTCATTAAAAGGAAGAAGATTTTAACATATTTGAAAAAACTAAAATGTGATATAGCATTACTTCAGGAAACCAGGCTATCTGATACAGAACATTTGAAACTTAAGAGGGACTGGGTAGGCAAAGTTTACTTTTCCTCCCATTCACAGAATAAAAAAAGGTACAGCCATTCTTATAAATAAGAACCTTCCCTTCATCTTGGAACATGAAGAAAAGGACTCAGAGGGGAGATTTATTTTGATTAAGGGTTCGATTCTTGAACAACATATAACTATTCTCAATATTTATGCACCAAATATTGATTCACCCCAGTTTATGTCGCAAATGATTTTGATGTTTAACCATCACTGCAAGGGCTTGGGCTTCCTAGCCGGCGATTTGAATTGTTTAATGAACATTTCTCAGGATAAATCCTCCTCTGCAAACATGTCTAACCCCAGAGCGGCTGCTGTCCTTAAAAACCTATGCACAGATACCGGATTGATAGATATATGGCAACATTTAAATCCTAAAATGAGAGACTACACGTTTTATTCACATCCCCATAACTCGTATTCTAGACTAGACTATTTTTTTATTCCCAAAGACTTTTTACACTCTGTCCAGACTTGCTGTAGAGACTCTATTGTCTTATCAGACCCCGCTCCGGTACATCTATGCATTAACCCATTATTTAACATTCCTAGAACTCCCACGTGGAGATTCAACACGTCATTTTTAAATAGTGACTCTTTTTGCGTTTTTGTCCGGAACAACTTATCACAATTCTGGTTATGCTTAGGGCACCACAATGGCTAGCAGCGGCACTGCTGACATGTCTGTGTGTGTGTGGTGTCGTCACCTACTGACCAGGGAGCTGCAGCTTTTATTGTGAAGGAGACGTTATGTTGTGTTTCAGGAACAGAAAGAGAATTTCTTCATTCACTTGGACTGAAGGATGAACTGATGAGACTCTGCTGGTCAGAGGCCGAAGGTCAAGGTCATGGGGACCTTACGTTTTAGTGAATGATTGAAGATCAGTATATTTGGTACAAGTTGATATTGATATACAATATGTGTACTCACATACTCACCAGTACTGACAATAACTCCTCAATTAATTTGTCATAGCTGCTCCCTTCATCTCCATCAGATGTTTTCTGATGTACTTAAAACACAGACACACTTTTACATTATGTTTTTAAACTGTAACTCAGGAGCAGATTGTTAACATTGCTGAGTTCCACTTCAGGAGCAGCTTCCTTTAGAGGATGGAATCTACAGGTCTGACCTTAATGAGACTGTCTGGTCTACGGAGGATTTTCCTATTTGTGTATCCAGCTTGTGCTCCTCATCTCTCGTCTGTGGCGCTCTATGAATCCTGGGAGAGGTTTGTCCCAGAAGGATTCACCTGTTGGATCCTTTGTGACTTGGGAATGGAAGGAGGCATTTGAAGGAGTCTCTGAAATGGAACGGCTTAGACGTGCCTCAGATGCAGCCTCTCAAGGAGTCAAACCCTGATAGAGACACATCTCATATTTATTACAACTTAACCTGGTAGCTAGGAAACACTTTGGTGTTTGATTCCAGTTTCTTATGTCAGAGTGACTTATTTAAATGTTTAACAGCCAACATTCAAATGATCCTGTTGCATCATTTGAACAATGCAGTATTTTAAACAAACACACAATCATAAGAAATCCTTCAGTTTATGAGTTTTCATTTATTTCAAGTCCCATCAGCAAAATTGCTCCAATCACATTTCATACGGGAAACAAAACCTTCGAATGAAAACCCTTTTCCTGGTGACTGGGAGAGAAGCTCAGTCACTGGTTCCACTGGTTTAACTGAAGCTGAGTAAAGTTCCAGAACTTGAATCAACTGAAACTCCCGCAGACCCAGTGAACAGCAGCAGCTAAACACTGCCCCCTACTGGCTGACATTCAATCTGATACACATTCAATCTGAAGATAGAAAATAAACCTCAAATTGTTCGATAAACTAACAAAATCGAATTTGTTGATTCTTATTTGAGCAGAAGAAAGTAACGAGAACTCTTTCCTTCTCACCGTGGAGCTCCAGGATGTTTTTTGATCCCGCGCGGCGATGCAGCTGGTCGATGTTCTGAGTGATGACAGTCACTTCTCGCCCCTGCTGTGTGAGGGGCTCCTCACACTCGCTGATGGCCAGGTGGGCGGGGTTGGGGTTCGTCTATAGCATGACCTCGCGGCGTTAGTGATAAAACTCCCAAACACGCGAGGGATTCTCATAGAAGGCGTCCGGAGTGGCGAGTTCCTGACACAGAAGAAAGGAGAAGGACAATGACGTGTCTGTGATTCCTTCAGAATGAATGGTTGGCTTAGAGAGCATTTTATAAGATTGTTTCTGAGATTCTTCAGATCATCTGAAGCTTTTTCCTTAGCTTCAGATGATCACTCAGGAAAAAGATTACGAGTTATGGCTTTTTTGTGACTCAGAATTCTACAAGGACATTTTTAATCTGATGTGTTGCAGGTTTTCCTCTGTGGTTAAACTTTAATATCTCTCTGGGCTGTTTGATTAGCAACTTATTCACAGTAAAAGAGTTGGTTAATGTAAATTTGACAACAATTACACCAAAAACATGGATGAAGCTTTATAAATCCTGTTGAGGGGTTAAAGGTGAAGTGGGGGCTCACCTGTGCTTGCCACTTCCTCCAGTAGCCCCCTGCTCCGCTGAAGGTGGGCACTCCACTCTCAGCACTCACCCCTGCTCCGGTCAGGATGGCGACCTTCTTGGCTTTGGAGAAAATCTCCCTGAACGCAGCCAGAAATATGTCAGCCAGTAGGAGGCTCTTCCTTTATTTCCTCATCTTTCTCTCTCAGGTTCCCAATTAAGATTCGGTAATAAATCTCTGGAGTTTCCTTCCTTTAATGAAGCTAATGATCTGCAGATTAGAGCAATAAAAAAAATGTAATCGTTATAAGTAGCCCTTTTTAAAACCCTTCATTAAAACTGGTTGTAAAGTCTTTGTCGCACAGACACACACAGACACACACACTCACTCACCACGAGACACAGGTCACAGCTGTCCAGCACTTTCTCTGCCCGGGTGAGGACGTCAGAGTCGAGCGTTTCTCCAAACCACAGCTGGTCTCAGGAGACCGTGACAACCTGTCTGCTCATACCTGAAACACACACAGAGACAGTCAGATAACCTCATTTGAAAAGAGCACTACCTCAGATCAGGGGTCAGCTTGTACCTTGGCAGCTGTAGAACTGGGATCTGGGCGTCGTGTGTTTCTGGGTCAGGAGGTTCGTCTTTTTGTTGTTTCTCCGTGAAGTCAAACCAGAGACCTTTTCTGCCACTAGTCCACCGCCTCTCCCGTCTTTCAATTTAGCAAATAAAGTTCAACAATTAAAAGTCACATAATTAACATTTGGCATCACAGAGGCTTTGCGTGATTTGGCGTCAGAAACAGTTGTGTATTTTATTAAACAATGATAATATAAAGTTACAGCTGTTTTTCTTGTCATTTCCTGACAAATCATAAAAGCAGTTGAAATCTTCATGATCTTAAACAGAGTCTGAAGGTGTAACTAACTCATATTTATTCTTTATTGCACATCACATTTCTTCGGCAGTTTAAATCAAACAGCTTTCTTCTACCTCTTCCTCTTCTTATTTTCACGTTTCCATCTCCACATGTTGGACCAAACCTCCACTTTCAATGTGTCTCCATCTCGTGGCGTGCGAGTGAGGCGGGTAACGTGCTCCCACAGGTGCCGTGGAAGTGGAACCTGAACCACAGTAAGGTGCCTTGCTCAGGGGCACTAGACAGGGTAGGGAGAATCCTCTTGGATTTTTGAACAGATCAATCCAGGTTCGTCTTTTTGTTGTTTCTCCGTGGAGATGAACCAGAGACGAACCAGAGTCCTTTTCTGCCCATAGATTAAGTTTCTGCCACTAGTCCACCGCCTCTCCTCTTGCTTCAACGTCTTTCACTTTCTGGATCGGTTCAAAGAGACGGCCCTCATTCCTCCTATATAAGACTCTTGTATTTGACTGTCCTGCATCGCTTCACTCTGAGACCCTTGCGGTTTCCCTGTGTTGATCCTTTCTGCAGAAAGCCCCTTATTAAATACACGTAGATAACTTTGGTGTTTCCAGCCTCTTGTATCTCCAGATTTCTACCACAATTTGGTGTCAGAAGTGGGATCGCACGTCTGGGCGCATCTGGACTCGCTGTCTGGTTGACTGATCATCTTGGAAAAGTTTCCAACCTTAACCTCCCCATTAGGACGGGTGAGATGCAGGGACCGAGACCCGAGCCGGATCGTCTAAGTGCTGCGATCTATCTGGTGAGAATCTGAGATTTCAAGTGTAATTTAAACCAGCAGAACATAGTGTTACGGAGAAGTTGGTCTAAGAGGAATCGGGATCCTCCAGACGGGTGAAAGCCCCATCATTTTTTAACCAAGGTTTAGAAGAAACCTGGAAGGTAGACTGACGAGGTCCCTTATAGAGTTTGTTGAGAGCAGAACCACAGCCTAGGACATAACACTGAGTGTATTTGCATTGTTGAAACAAGACCCAAGCTATGTAGAGAACTTCTCTAAGGCACTATGATTCGTGTTGGTCAGGCAGGATATTTAGGTGTATTAAAAAAAAGAAATACAACAAAAAAATGGAAAAATAAATAAATTTAAAAAAAAAGAGAGATGATTTGAGAAACTAAAGCAACCAAGTAATTACAAGAGGAAATTACTATTGATTATATAATATAGGAGGTATTACATTATTTTGATGATTTTTATACTACTAAGTTTCCTATCTGCTCCTTACAATAGTGTTTTGGAGATAGATTGAAGATTTAAGGTACCTAATAATAAAATAAAAATATTTATTTACATAGGTAAATGAAAAAAATATAAGATTTGGATAATGGAACTGATCTGAGTATTCTTAAAACGAACTTCATGCGAAGGAACTATGGTGACACAGCACTAAGTCTGATACAAGTGTGAATGAAAGAATTTGGTTTTCAAACCGGGGGGAGTTTTAGTATAAGGAATGTGGTTAGAAAAATTGAATCAGAGGGACAGAAAACACACACTGGCAGGGACAGATAACACCTCACAAATGTCTCAGTGTTTCAAAATGCAGGTTTCCGACCTCGACTCTTCCCCGCCGACAAGACGACAACCAGAACAACACCAAGCTCCACCAGAAGCGGATGTTCCACAGGCAGGAGCCCAGGCTCCACAACAACCTTTTCCAGTTAATAACCAGACCCGCAACTCCTCTCTTCACCTTGCACCAGTGGGCAATAAAGATGGGACAAGATCCAGCCCAAATCGCAAAATTGTTGAAGCGACCTGCCGTTGCCAGCCTGTTAAAACGTACAGGCATCAAGTGGGACTCAGGAAGAGCTTAAATAAAAGCACTTGCATTTAATGCGAAGAAGGTTATTAAACAATAAGAAAAGAGAGACTGATCTGCATAAAGCCTCACTGAAGATGTTCAGAGGTACATCGCGGAGACAAAAGAAGAAGATTTCAAGGAAGGAGGTTAGACGGCACGTGGACATTTGTTTTCTCTGAGGAGAGAAGGGACATTGGGCAAAACAAAAAATTGTCCAAAGAAACAGCAACCTTACAAGGCTGATGGAGCCGAGGCGGGGATGGAGGAGAGGGAGGAGCCATCTTTGAACAGACAACGAGTCCGTGAGGGACACTCACACATCGAGAGGGTGAATGCACCACACCAACACGAACACTTATCACAGAAGTGAAAGATTGTTTTTAGAAAAAAAAGACAAACTACTGATAGGAACATATGTTAAAATATCAATGAGATGTATATGTTCATATGCCAACGCACACACTCACATTGCTCGGGAAAGAGATTATATTCCTTGTAGTTTTAGGAGCAACACATTCAGTCATCAAGAATGATTTGTTTGACACACATCCTAAAATGAGCGAATGAGTTGTTTGATCTGTGTTGGATTCAGGAATTGCGTGGTTGAAAAATTCATGACTCCCTTAATATGAGATGATATTATAATTAGTGCTGTCAAACAATTAAAATATTGAATCGCGATAAATCGCATTTATGTCATAGTTAACTCGCGATTAATCGCAAATTTTTATCTATTCTAAATGTCCCTCCATTTATTTTTTTTCCAGATTTTTTTTTTTCCTTTTAATGCTCTTATTAACATGGAAAAGCGGATTGGCTTGCTTTATGCAAATGTTTTATTTTATTGAAAAACAATATTGCCAAATAGGGCTATATAAGTTTATAAAGTGCACATTTCAGGTAAACAAGGACCTATAGTGCAGTTAAACCATGGCTTAATATTTATTTTTTTTCAAGTTTGCTGTGATCATAGCAGTCAGGCCTCTTATTTCAGAAACAATAAACCATAACAGTTAGGTTACCAATAAAAGGTACGCCTACTACTTCTTTGCTTTCAGCTAGCTACTCAAACAGACAAGCAACAAAATAACAAACAAACAAAATACACAGGCAAGTGTCGGCCTACTTTGAAATAAATTTAACACAGAACTTTGTAGGGCTATTTGAGTCCTCCCCATATTTGTGGAAATGTATGAAATAAGAAGTACCCTATTGTGAAATAAATAAAAACATATAGCTTCAGCCTAATAGTGTAACGGACTGGGTTTATGTCTATGTTTGGTTTTGACGTATGTTCAGTCAAACACTGTGTTGAAGGAGCGTTCTGATATCCTGAGGGTCAGTGAAGGGGTCGGGGTGGGACATGTGACTGTTTGGACCAATAGGACAGGGTTGTTTGGGGATGTCAGGCCCTCATTGGCTGGTTTTGTTGGGGGTCAATGAGGAAATGAAGGGTTGTTGACGTGTGCCAGTGACGGAGTAAGAGAGAGAAGTGCACATGTTCATGTAGAGGATAATAAAAGTTACTAAACCACAAAGAAGTTCCGTGTCCTGTGTAAGCGGGGACGCTACCATAGCTTAAAAATAAATATTTTAGTTGGCGAAATATTAAAACAAAAAGCGAGAGCAGGTCAGACTGGAGGCGAACACAGACACTGAAGCTGCAGCTCTGCATTAATCTCGCGTTAAAAAAATTGACGGCGTTAAAATGGGTTTGCGTTAACGCCGTTAATAACGCGTTTAACTGACAGCACTATTTATAATATAATATAATATGAGGCATCACTGAAAAATTCAATTGTTAATTTTTTTCTATCACTATGTTGTTCAATCAATATGATTGGAAGAGATGTAAAGTGTCTTTTGGAAATTTTTATAGTTTCCACCCCATCAGGCGTCACAGTGATCCGAACGGCCGATCTCTATCCACCACAGATTTACACGTGCATTAAGTATAATAATGATTCACGGCTATATGTGTATGAATGGAAGCTCTGTATATCTGTTGTCACATCAATCAACACTGATTTAGTGGATAAGGCAAATTCAGTCAGGCTAAGAACAGACACCACCGGTATGCATCCAAAAGATTTAAACTTCACTGCACTCAAACACAACCATCTGTTTTGAAAACAGATGGTTTAGAGAAAGTTGTGTGAAAGATGATTTAACACTAAGTTGCATGTTCTGTATTGAACATAGATGTGCTGTTTCTGTAATTTTAGTCAAACCAGAAAATAAGTCAACCTCTCAGTTCCTTCGCAGATGTTCAGAGGATGCTTTCCTTTTTTGAAGTTCCTGGTTCACATTCACATGTCTTGCTGTCAAAAAAGAAAGATGAATGGCTAGACTTAGGACCGTGGATACAAAAATGTGTCAATGCTCATCAGTCAATCAGTTTGATCACCCAGTTCCAATAAGTGAAATAATGACAGTTCCAGCAGTGTTAGATACTTGTAAAGATCCTTCATTTGCAGCAGCAATGTGCTGTTGAAACTCACAATTCGTTATCAGGGTCACACTTGTTGATCTTCTTCAGAACTTTGATCTCCAGAAGAGCTTCTTTATTGTATCCCTTCTTATTTTTAATAATTTTCAGAGCAACATGGGCTCTTGACCTGTAAGAGGCAATTAAACATAAAGTTACATGACGTTTGCACTGAGAGAAGAAGGTGCCG
Organism: Limanda limanda; assembly: GCF_963576545.1. Lineage (NCBI taxonomy): Eukaryota > Metazoa > Chordata > Actinopteri > Pleuronectiformes > Pleuronectidae > Limanda > Limanda limanda. Next base: position 1,281,783 of record NC_083644.1, read on the forward strand.
TTCATAGGAAAGAGCCTGGATTTCACACACCACAGTGAAATGATTTGTTGGAAAAGTGATATTTAGCACAAAGTATTGCAATTTTTATTTTTTTTAATACTTTATTTACAATTATATGTGTAACAGCCCCTGGCTGGCAAAGCATGACGAGGAGAGTTTCAGAGTTTAAAAGATACCTAGTGTGTATGTGGAAAAGATGTTCTCCACTGCAGGAGATATAGTAACGTTCCAGAGGAACTTTAACATCTGAGCATGTCGACCAACTCCTTTTTCTCAACAAAAATGCCAATATTCCCAAATGAATTTAACATTTTGGGTCATGACCTTGCAGCCAACTGGATTGGACTCTAGAAGTACACATTTGTTTATTTTTCTCAATTTCATTTTCATTTTTGGCAATTGCCACCCCTTGTGTGTGTGATCAGCAACATTAACAAGCCTAATCTATTTCTGCACATGCCTTGTTTACTTAACATGACATTAATAATTTATACTTGTTATTAATGATTATGACAATACCAGGGAATAATATGAAAGTATTTGCATATTATTATAATATATTAATACATTTTCAGCGATTTTTTGAACGTTTATGAAATTCGTTTCTTTGCTTCTCTGACATTGGAAATGAATGAATGTGATTAAATGAGTTTCACACTGAAGCAGAAAGTATAAATGCTTTAATGAAACATCAAAAACAACAACCAACATGTAGCATCTGCATTGATACGTGCATCAGCAAGAAGGACGTCACGATATATTGCCATGTTGATTTGTTTAGCACAGCCCTAATTCTGATATGGGTTTGTTCTGGCTGTGGCCATGAACAGGAACTGGTGGTTCCATTCTTTGGCCTTTGGTAAAAAGGTCTTGAACTTTATACAATTTTTAAACATAATACTTTCACAAAAGGGTGTGGAGGTTGATAAACATTTTATAAAGGATAACTATTTGAAAACTTTCCCTGTAATTTTGTCCTTCAGCTCATTACTGTCAAGTTTGGCAAATGACCGCCGCTGCTGCTTATGGGTAATTTCTCTGTCTTCACACCGATCCACTATCAATAATACATGTTACACATTGATCCGTGTGACTCGGAGTGGACAGTGTGTTTACAGCTGGTTTATCAATGCAACATGATGCAGGTTTGTAAACTTCTATACAACATCAAAAATCCACCATTACTGCAGAACATTTTATAGAAATACATAATGTATATTTACATTGTGTTTTACAGGTTTATTAACATTTCAACAATACTTATCACTCCAACAAAACAAAAAAAATATTTGAAGGAAAACTATGTACATTTTTTTCAAAACCTTTAATGTGTTTGACCTGTAATGAGGTGTCTCTCATTCAGTCCGTTTGGGAATCTTGTGTTAAGTCTGTTGGTCCAATATCTCTCTGCTCGTCTCCTCTGGTAGGTTGTTCAGTCCTGGTTGTGTTGGAGTCCTCTCATGCGCAAGTTCCTGAATCCGTTTATCTGTTTATGGAGCAAAGCGTGCATATCGGTTGGTTTGAAGTAAACGTTGGTTTGCATTTTCTCGCTTTCCTCAAAGTCTGTGCCTTTGTAAACATTGGTGTCCAGGAAGTTTACTCGTGTGTCGCCCGTCTCTGGTTCTACTCTGATGAAGGAGTGGTGGCCGTTGAGAGTATTTATGAATGTTTCGAACTCCTGTTTTGGGTGGGTCCAGATGCCCCAAATGTCATTGAGGTACCTAAAGTATTGGGATGGAAGTTTCTCGCATTTCTGGAGGGCAGTCTCTTCCCAATCTGCCATATAGATGTTAGCATAGGCCGGTGCGAAGTTTTTACCCATGGCTGTGGCTTGAATTTGGAGGTTTGTCTGTCCATTAAACTGAAAGTCATTTCTTGGTAAACTTAAATGGAGAAGTTGCAAAATGTCTTGGTCTTCTGGGGGTTTAATACCTCGGGTGTTTATTGACAATGGGGTTAGGAAGGAGTCTATGTATTACGCCACGCCATAGCTTTTTCACTCCCGCAATCTGATACGATGGGGCATCCTGGTGGGATACTGTGTGTGATTGTCAATTTTTCTGGTGGTTTATGAATATTGGGGAGGAGGTACAAATATCTTGCTGCTGATGGCAGAGGGGTACTGAATAGACACTCCAAATGGCCCCTGTCTGGGACCCTTAACAGATAGAGGCCTGACATTCATAAAAGTGGTTTGGTTTTTATCTTTATTCCAATTGTTGTGTAACTTCTTCTTTGTGATAATGTTTTTATTGTTATATGATTAAAGAAGGAATTTAATAATTCTGGAAATTTAATTAGGGTCCTGTTATCGTTTATTTGTTTTAAAATCTTATCCCATAAACTAATAGGATTTGAATTTTGTTTTCTTTTTAATTGCTTTTTTTTTTTTCATGGTGATATAATTTATATGATGAGGAAAGCAGAGTCGGGAAGAGAAGCCTTTTTGCAAACAGGTACTGAACTTTATAACATCAAAAAAAAGAAAAGAACATAGGCTCTTCACAAACAGGGTTGATTAACATTTTTTGGAGAGATAACTATTTACATTTCAAAACACATATCACACTAATAAAACACGTTTCTAATGAGAACAATGTAAACTACAACAATGATCCAACAGGATGTAAAAACTGTTATTATATACAAATTATAAAATTAAAATAAATAGCAACAAATCACACATCTCCAAACCCTAGCCCTACAGGAACATTACAACCAGTGGCACACTACTCACTGGTTCCAGGATCCAGACTTTTTGCATAAAAATGTTTAAAAATAGAAGGCTTAATCCTGTCCACAACCACTGCACACACTGAAAATTAAATTTAAAATTAAAACCACAACCAACGAATTCTATGACAAAAGTCTGGAAAAATATAAATGGCAATAACTGTTACATGTGATTGAGAGATAATTCAGAAAGATACACATTATTGAGCACATTTAAGACAACAGAGATGAAGCTCCAAGCGGTGACAACAGAAGTGATTTCCTCAGGGTGAACCTGACTTCAGGCATCTGCTTTGCTGCTCCACTTTGTCCAGTGCCTTCTTTCTGGCTTACGTCCTTATTCACACGTTTGAGGATGGTGATGAAATCATCATTCCTTGAATAAATACAATGTACAAAAACGTTACTATAACCACCATGGCACAGATTACGATCAAATAGTGCACAGTACACATGGTTCACATTAATGGTTATGGTCAAACTACATATTTCATTTAGAGTTATGTATTTACCTGCAACAACCCTCCTTTAGCTTCTGACACACTGATTGGATGAACCAGCTCCCTTCGGTTGTTGATCTATATGATACATGGTCCTCAACAGTAGCGAAAGCAACCAGAACATCGGCCTCTTCAGGAATGCATTGTAGGGATGAATCATCAGCCTCCAGGTCTGCAAGCAACACTCCACGGTGTCTGTGCGGTCCCTGGCAGGCCTGGATCAGGAACACTTTGGGTTTGCCTGTGAGGGCCGACTGGTCGCTCGACTTGAAAGTTTTAGTTATTTGTTTAATGGTGAGGGACTTCCAATCCTTCCCGAAGACTTCGCCCTTTAAGCCGTGGCTCAAAATGCAGCAGATGAAGGCATCTCCATGCTTCAGAGAAGTCTTCAGTTCAGTAAACCCGCTGCAGATCCACTCCTTGACGTTGAACTCGTGCAGCCTGGAGGATCCAGACTTTTTGCATAAAAATGTTTAAAAATAGAAGGCTTAATCCTGTCCACAACCACTGCACACACTGACAGGGAGATTGAAGACTTTTTCCTCTTCTCTTCCGGCAGTTCCTCATCATCTGGTGAGAAAACTTGCAAACCCTGTTTGCGCAGAAGGACCCTCAGCTCCTCAGGAGACAGTGGCGAGCTGGTGTCAGACTCGTCGCTGTCTGAGCTGATTTTAAAGTTGTAGGGGTTTTCATCCTCCATCTCCTTCTGTGCGTAGTATTCAGCCTCCAGCTTCCTCAGACGGACGTTTTCATCTGCCAGCTTCCGCTTCTCTCTCTTCAAAACCAGGAGGGTTTGGCTGGGGTCCTGCAGAGTTCTGCTGCGGGTGTGCTTTTGTTCTAAGGTCATGCCTGTTGAGATGATGATCCTCTGCATGGTGATTAACAGGTGCTGCAGTGGGACCAAGTTGTACAAAGGGTGTGAAGAGCGATTTCTTGCGTAGCTGCTGTCTTGTGTCGGTGTCGTCGGTGCAGTGAATGGAAGTCGCAGGAGAGATGTACCTTGTGTGTCTGTCGTTGACTCGAGCTTGTCATGTCCATGGTTCCACTCAGAGACGTGGCTCTTTAAAGCTGAGTTATTTGGCTTCGATCTGTTCCTCAACTGAATTCTAGAACTCAACAGCGACATCCGTGGTTCCACGCAACTTCAAAGGCAAGCTTAAAAAATGCACTCTCTTGACCAGTGTCAAAACCAGGTGGCGCTGACTCTCAGACATAGACAGGCTCTGTTTACTGTTGAGGCTCCAGACTCATCACAGAAAACTCTCTCACCAATGCTGGACATGAACGCGATTTCTTGTTTCCTCTATGTCCAAATGGATTAATATTCGATGATGTCCGATAAGTTAAAGCTTAGTTGGTCTTGTTTAATGCATTAATTACTCATCTATTGTTGCTCGCATGAAAAAGGTGCTGCAAAATAAAGAGACAGTATAAAGACTTATTAAAACCACAACCAGCGAATTCTATGACAAAAGTCTGGAAAAGTATAAATGGCAATAACTGTTACATGTGATTGAGAGATAATTCAGAAAGATACACATTATTGAGCACATTTAAGACAACAGAGATGAAGCTCCAAGCGGTGACAACAGAAGTGATTTCTTCAGGGTGAACCTGACTTCAGGCATCTGCTTTGCTGCTCCACATTGTCCAGTGCCTTCTTTCTGGCTTACGTCCTTATTCACACGTTTGAGGATGGTGATGAAATCATCATTCCTTGAATAAATACAATGTACAAAAACGTTACTATAACCACCATGGCACAGATTATGATCAAATAGTGCACAGTACACATGGTTCATATTAATGGTTATGGTCAAACTACATATTTCATTTAGAGTTATGTATTTACCTGCAACAACCCTCCTTTAGCTTCTGACACACTGATTGGATGAACCAGCTCCCTTTGGTCTATAGGGAGCTGGTCTATATGATACATGGTCCTCAACAGTAGCGAAAGCAACCAGAACATCGGCCTCTTCAGGAATGCATTGTAGGGATGAATCATCAGCCTCCAGGTCTGCAAGCAACACTCCACGGTGTCTGTGCGGTCCCTGGCAGGCCTGGATCAGGATCACTTTGGGTTTGCCTGTGAGGGCCGACTGGTCACTCGACTTGAAAGTTTGAGTTATTTGTTTAATGGTGAGGGACTTCCAATCCGTCCCGAAGACTTCGCCCTTTAAGCCGTGGCTCAAAATGCAGCAGATGAAGGCATCTCCATGCTTCAGAGGAGTCTTCAGTTCAGTAAACCCGCTGCAGATCCACTCCTTGACGTTGAACTCCTGCAGCCTGGAGGATCCAGACTTTTTGCATAAAAATGTTTAAAAATAGAAGGCTTAATCCTGTCCACAACCACTGCACACACTGACAGGGAGATTGAAGACTTTTTCCTCTTCTCTTCCGGCAGTTCCTCATCATCTGGTGAGGAAACTTGCAAACCCTGTTTGCGCAGAAGGACCCTCAGCTCCTCAGGAGACAGTGGCGAGCTGGTGTCAGACTCGTCGCTGTCTGAGCTGATTTTAAAGTTGTAGGGGTTTTCATCCTCCATCTCCTTCTGTGCGTAGTATTCAGCCTCCAGCTTCCTCAGACGGACGTTTTCATCTGCCAGCTTCCGCTTCTCCCTCTTCAAAACCAGGAGGGTTTGGCTGGGGTCCTGCAGAGTTCTGCTGCGGGTGTGCTTTTGTTCTAAGGTCATGCCTGTTGAGATGATGATCCTCTGCATGTTGATTAACAGGTGCTGCAGTGGGACCAAGTTGTACAAAGGGTGTGAAGAGCGATTTCTTGCGTAGCTGCTGTCTTGTGTCGGTGTCGTCGGTGCAGTGAATGGAAGTCGCAGGAGAGATGTACCTTGTGTGTCTGTCGTTGACTCGCGCTTGTCGTGTCCATGGTTCCACTCAGAGACGTGGCTCTTTAAAGCTGAGTTATTTGGCTTCGATCTGTTCCTCAACTGAATTCTAGAACTCAACAGCGACATCCGTGGTTCCACGCAACTTCAACAGGCTCTGTTTACTGTTGAGGCTCCAGACTCATCACAGAAAAGAAACAGAAAACTCTCTCACCAATGCTGGACATGAACGCGATGGCTTGTTTCCTCTTTGTCCAAATGGATTAATATTCAATGATGTCCGATAAGTTAAAGCTTAGTTGGTCTTGTTTAATGCATTAATTACTCATCTATTGTTGCTCGCATGAAAAAGGTGCTGCAAAATAAATACAGTATAAAGACTTAAAATTAAAACCACAACCAGCGAATTCTATGACAAAAGTCTGGAAAAGTATAAATGGCAATAACTTTTACATGTGATTGAGAGATAATTCAGAAAGATACACATTATTGAGCACATTTAAGACAACAGAGATGAAGCTCCAAGCGGTGACAAAAGAAGTGATTTCCTCAGGGTGAACCTGACTTCAGGCATCTGCTTTGCTGCTCCACATTGTCCAGTGCCTTCTTTCTGGCTTACGTCCTTATTCACACGTTTGAGGATGGTGATGAAATCATCATTCCTTGAATAAATACAATGTACAAAAACGTTATTATAACCACCATGGCACAGATTATGATCAAATAGTGCACAGTACACACGGTTCATATTAATGGTTATGGTCAAACTACATATTTCATTTAGAGTTATGTATTTACCAGCAACAACCCTCCTTTAGCTTCTGACACAATGATTGGATGAACCAGCTCCCTTTGGTTGTTGATCTATATGATACATGGTCCTCAACAGTAGCGAAAGCAACCAGAACATCGGCCTCTTCAGGAATGCATTGTAGGGATGAATCATCAGCCTCCAGGTCTGCAAGCAACACTCCACGGTGTCTGTGCGGTCCCTGGCAGGCCTGGATCAGGAACACTTTGGGTTTGCCTGTGAGGGCCGACTGGTCGCTCGACTTGAAAGTTTGAGTTATTTGTTTGATGGAGAGGGGCTTCCTATCCGTCCCGAAGATCCGTGGCTCAGAATGCAGCAGATGAAGGCATCTCCATGCTTCAGAGGAGTCTGCTGAGGTTCAGCGAATCCGCTGCAGCTCCACTCCGTAACATTGAACTCCTGCAGCCTGGAGGGGTCGCTCAGAGAGGCAAAGTGCCTCAGCGCTTGCTCCATCTGGTCCTTGGTTTGGTCTTTGCACATCAGCACTCTGAAGCGTAGCCAAGTGAACACCTCTGCCAAACATTCTGCAGGACAGGGATACAAAAAAACAAAACTAAGTTAACCTTCAAACACTAACAAACGAGAGAATGATGTGAAACAGTGCAGCCGTCTGTTATGTAACATACCAGCATCTTTATCGGTTCCTCTTCTCATTGTGCCATCCATGAAGTGCTCATTGTTTATGATGACACAGAGGCCAACGGGCTGGCTCTCCAACAGGTACCGCTCCTCCTTGAAACAGTGAAAACAATGGAAAACAAACATAAAAAGACTTAGACTTTGCTTTCTTGTATCCCTTCTTATTTTTGATAATTTTAAGGGCAACACGGGCTCTTGACCTGTAAGAGGCAATTAAACACAAAGTTTAAGTCACTTCCCCTGCAGTCAAATGATGAAAAGACGTCACTGAAGGAGGGCGTGTTTGTTTTTGAGACGTTAAAGTTTCATTACATGAGCCTTAAAAACGCTCTGTTGGTTATTTAAACTGCTCAGCAATATGTTAACAGTTCTATTTGTTGGATTTTTATTCTCCTTAAGTCTTTACATTCTAAAATCAAAATGAGGACATAAACAAAACTTACACTTGACAGCGACACAGATCTGGTAGCCCATGTGTTGGATCTGAGCGATGGAGTACGGCCGGTGGGTGAAGGTGTCACAGGCGAGCAGCTCAAAGGAGAGACACATGTGTTTGTTGTAGAGGAAACTGTCGTTCATCTTTACACACAGGCTGCAGGGAACAGACCCTCCCTTCCTGAGAGGGTAAGGACGTCAGTATGAGCAGCGTTCTATTGTGCGTGTGTGTGTGTGTGTGTTGATTTAAGAGGTAGGTTATAGTGTATGTTTTCTCACCTCGTCTTAGAAATCATCAACTCGGGCACTGGTCCTAGGATTCTCTCCATCATGGCCAAATGCTTGAGGTTTTCATTAGTCTGTCCGGAGATTTAGAGGAAAGGTTCAGCAAACCAGATTCAGTTCAATCAGGAGAGACCTGATTTTCATTTTACAGTCTTTGGCATTTTAGACCCCTGTGAGATGTCATAAGGATTAGAAGGGGGTGGAGCAGGGCATCGAACAGGAATACCCCCCCGGGTCTAGACACTGGTGGTGGTTTATCGGTCAAAAGTTTGTTTGGAAGGCACATCTTATGCTCGTTGTCCTATTGGACTTGCTGTGTGTGACATCCTCTGCCCTCAACCCTCACAAGGGTAAGAGAAAACTACTAAAACCGGGAAAAAACAGAAACCTCAAGAAGAGACACATGCGAGGGATCACTCTTCCAGCTTTAATCCTCGATCCGTTGACGTGATCCGCGATCGGTTGAGTCGGGATCCGGTGATGAATATCCTCAGACTGGAGGAGAATGGGGTGGAGGAGGGGTTGAGGGAGACGCTGAATGAGGAAGAGAGGAGGGATTTATAAAGTTTGGAAGCTGCTGAATGACTGGCTGACGAGACCGCGCCCGACCTGATTGGATGTTTAGGAACGCTGCAATCAGCTGATCGCTAGCAGGTGGTCCTCCTTTGGGCGCTCCTGCTATTAGGAACGCCCACGATCAGCTGATCGTCTGCAGGTTACGTCTTCCTTAATGAGCTTCATTAGCACAGAGGGAAAGACAGAACGAGACTGAAGGTTTGAGAGATGAAGTAAAGAGGAGAACGATAAAGTTATGTTTATGAGGAGGAAAGATCTGCAGGAGTCAGATGTTTCAATCCAGTGATATCTTGCTCTGAGACGGATGATAGAATGTAAACCTTGAGTGGTAAAGAAAGTAGGGGAAGAGAAGTGTGAAAGAAAGATTTCGTACGTGCACAAGAGGATGAAAGGAGGAAGATAAGAGTACTTGGGAGTCAGAAGGTCATCTGGGGGAGGCAAGTTGGACCTGACAGCTCGGGTTACAACGTGGGTGTTTGTTTGTTTGTTTGTTTTCATTATTGCTTCATTCAGAAGTATAGAATTCCAAAAGGAATTGTTAAAATTACACTTTGGCACAAAATTGTCGTTTCAGATATTTCCAAAATATCAAATCCAGTAGAGGAAAGGAAAAAGGTTTTGCTATATAAAGTCCAATCATTTAAATATCTTATTTCTATTTTAGACCTGCCACAGCAGGGAGTACAGTAGACACCAGTTTAATACTTCACAATTTATAAGTTTGATTCGTAATATAACTTCAAGGATGAGTGATTAACCAAACCTCACAGAATCACATTATTGTGTCCTTTAAAAGCCTGTCTCTAAGTACAGTTAATGTGATATGTGGTTTTTTTCTTTTCCTTCTCTGTTTTTATTATTTTTGAGCCATTTACACCCTTACAAAAGTTTCATCCACAATTGTGGCTTTGTGACAATGAAGATGATAACAGTGTTATTGTTTTTTTAGTATGGAGAAGTTGCTGCTCTGATGCAATGAGCCCAGTGAATGTTAGATAACAGCTGGTCAGCTTTCCTCTGCTCAGGTCTGATGTAAAGGGGAAATATATCTGTTCTCTTTGAAATATTTTTTATCTTTATTTCACAAAAATGTATGTTGAAACAATGCTCGATTATGTCTGTTTGCATGATCTAGCAACTGTTTCATATCAACTGAAAGATTAGGACTATTGTTTCAAAGGAGGGATAATTGATTGTGTTTGGTTGAAATGCTGTTATGCTGACTTTTATTTCTTAGAGCTGACTTTTATTTCTTAGAGCTCAAATCTATATGAGCCAATTCAATCACATCAGGATGAGAAATTCAAACTTACTTTAAACTTAATTCTGTGCTGCCTAGAATTAGAGATTTTTCTTTGGTTTCACCTGCAGTTGCTTTAATTCCATATTCAAATCATCCATTTAAAATTCAATAATCAAGACATTTTTTATCTATTTACAGTTGGCATTTAAAATAGGAGTTTGATTCACCCCCCATGTAACTCTTGTTAGACTTTGCAGGCCTAAAAATAAATATTGTCACCATTTTAAAGAATAATAAATCTAATCCAGTTAAAGGGCAGAGGTCTAATACACTTTAACTCAAAGCGTGTTTCATCTTAAATGAAAAGCACAAAGCCATAATACAAGCCCCTCTGTTTACACACTTTATTGAATGCCAATTCAATTATTTTTAATTTCTTTTGGACACTTTAACTTTTAAATTCAGGGAAGATGTGTTTTTATTTTTTGTTTTTGTTTAATAAATTATCTTATCATCCAATGCTCTTAATTTGAAAGGTGTTGTTAAGTTCTACTGTTTGTTTTTTATTTCATCATGAAGGAAAGTTTGGCAGAATGACTGTTATTTAATTTGTTTTGATCTGTTTCAGCTGTGGACTCTGGTTGAATCTCATGTCTCACACATTTGTCCTTTGTATGTGATTCCCGTTTTATCACAGGACAGTTTGCATCAAAGCTTCTGAATTATCGTGTAACAGAAGCAGTCGAATGAATTTTGGAAAATGGTTTGACCACAAATACTCAAACGCTGTCATATCTGCTGTTTATTTAAATCGAGCTTGTTGATCATTTAATATTTCATGAAATGCCAAAGATTTCTGTCACTCTTCTGCCACTTGTTTAATGTTTTATTTTTTAATGTCCACTGATTTGGCCGACCACTGCTCAAGTTATTGAAATTGTTGACCACAAAAGGAGGGTATGCTTTGTTTCGATTATTTTGTTTCTTTTTTTTCAATTATAAGCTTGTATAATCTACTTTAAACTCAATTACGCATCGCAGTATATAAATCACTTTTCGGTTTATGTTTCCTTTCAATCTCTGGGATCTGGGCTCCATGTCTCCACAACCCACTCCCATCCGGTGACCACTTCACCTCCTCCACCCCGACTATACGCCCTGCCCCTGGCTCGTTACAGTGCAAGTTCACCACCTGGCCTGTAGGCGAGTATCAATTCCACGAAAGGATCTTCACAAGGATAAGATCCAGACCATTGACTCTTAAACTCCACAATAACAAATTGAAAAAGCCTCACTGACAATTCATGATAATTTTGTTCTTGGAGTAGATCTGAAAGGAGCTGATATCTGAACAGCTCCCGCCCATACGTCCGTTATGGTCACACAGAACCGATTGGCCCTATACTTGCTACTGGCAGGAAAGGGGTGTGTGCACTATGATAGGAAGTTCTTGAAAGACATTTTTTCCAAACCAAACTGCCCCTGGTGGCTGGGTGACCAGTGCCCTCTCCACCTCTACGCACCATGACAGGACATGTCTGTAGACTCTGAAATTACTAAATAGAATCATCACCACGGCTCTGATGAAGGAAAACATGCCTCATCCCCCAGCTGATCTGCTGGTGCTGATGGGGAAGGAGATGCTGAGGATGATGCTGAGGATGATGATGATGAGGGGTTTGCATTGGATGGGATGGAAGGTTTGGGGGTACATGGATGCTCCCAGTAAGTGGTTCACACCATGAAATGAATGAAAGTGACTGTTAGGGATGGAACATTTAGCTAATGTGGGTCTGACTGAACTCTATGCAATAAAGAAAAGGGGGGGGGATGAACAGTTTGGGTCAGATATTATGCCTTCATACAAATGATTTTCATAATTCCCTTAGATTCATTCAACATCACATAGATTTCAAGCAGCTGTCTGATAAGTTCTGGAGGTCGGACAGAGTGACTGTTTTGTTTCATTGTTTTGGTTTCGAGGATCCTAATGTTTACAGTCAGGACATGTTTTGATGAAGCAGAAACATGATATTCTTTGTTCCAATGGACAACAGTTTTGCCCTCATAGCATCAGCTGTGTCACGGCCTTGGGAGTGGCTCCTGGTCACTTCCGTGTTCCAATGCCAAGAGGATGGCCTACGCCTGCACACTTTCGAGGAGGAAGAACCAATGACTGTTATAAACTCTTACAGATGCCGGCTGTTTGACGCGTTCTGATACGACTGTAGAGACTGTTCGGTTCTGCTAGAGTACCATTGCTTTGCTGATTCATACCTGTTCATTGCTTTCTAAATAAATACTTGATTGAACAAAACCGAGTTCGGCTCATCTTCTCATATTTAGGATAAACCAACACGCCTACAAAATTTAGAAAAGTAAAAGAATGTAATCTGTAAAGATAATGACACTTTTAACAGCTTAATACACCAGGGCAGGATTTACTTAGTATCGAGGAAAATTTTGCTAATTTAGTCTTTTGCATTGAACTGTAAATGCACTTAAAGCTATTAACCATCTTCTAATCACTAAATGAGCTTATCTTAATTCCTTTCGGAGAAAATTAAATGTTGTTACAACACAAGGTAAATTAATAAAATATGCTACTCCAATAAATAAGACAACAACAACAACATTTAGAAAAGTAAAAGAACATAATCTGTAAAGATAATGACACTTTCAACAGCTTAATACACCAGGGCAGGATTCACTCAGTATGGTTTCTTCCTGAGAAGTTAAACCAGTTGAGAACATAGATCACTCTGATGCTGTGATGCCCTCATGTGGTCACAGGCTGTCTATTGCAAACAGCTTTTTCTACTCCAGTCACTTCCCCTGCAGTCAAATGATGAAAAGACGTCACTGAAGGACGGCGTGTTTGTTTTTGAGATATTAAAGTTTCATTACATGAGCCTTAAAAACGCTCTGTTGGTTATTTAAACTGCGCAGCAATATGTTAACAGTTCCATTTGTTGGATTTTTATTCTCAAGTCTTTACGTTCTAAAATCAAATAGGACATAAACAAAACGTACACTTGACAGCGACACAGATCTGGTAGCCCATGTGTTGGATATGAAATAAGACACCTTAGTCCAGTCATGGACATTATAATCAAATGCAGATATAAAAACAGAATTGTACAATTAAACTCACCGACAAAATATTGGTTTTCTGGTGATTCTGGAGTGGTTGATTAAATGCCTTCACCCTCAGTCTCTATAACCTGTAATGGGCATATAATACAAATTAATGGTCAGGTAAAAATATTTATTCACATAAAATGGGAACAATTTGTAAATTATTAAATATGACTTCAAGATCATGGAAAGGCATTGTATATTCATCATAAAAACAGAGGACTACAACAACATTAATGACTGTAAGTCCAATCTTGTAGTCCTGTAGACACTCCTAATAAGCTTTCATTTAGCTTATTAGGAGCACAAAAGGTATATCTTCCTTCCTCTATATGTTTTGTGTATATTGCCTTCTTCCCACTTTTTTTCCTTGAAGCAGTCTGTTGGGATTTCAAATTTTTAACTATAGTCTGTGTCTGATTGAACTCTTTAGCAATAAAGCTAGGAGTAATTTTAGTTAGATATTATGCTTTATACAAATGATTTGAATAATAACCTTTCCTTCCTAATGTTTAATCTACAAGCTAGAATTGTGTGTGTGTCATTCTCAGACTGGTCAGTCCACAGCTGTTCTGATAAGTCGTGGAGGACAGACAGAGTGACTCTGTTGACTTGATTCTGTATAATGCTTTGGGTTCACTTGTTGCGAATGTTTACACAGCTATATATATATATATAGCTAAAACATAATAATCTTTTCTCCCATTGTAAACACCTTTGGCCCATATAGCATCTGAGGGTCAAGGACGTTCTTGTAGTAAAACTCGTTGTCTTAGCAGCTAGATGCATTGGGGGTTGTCTCCCTGTTCTACTTCCGTATCCAAAAGCCAGGAGGATGTCCTACGCGTGCGCACTTCCGAGGAGGGAGGAACGAAGATCTACTGTATAAAATAGACAGGCGCCGGATGTTCAGCGCGCTCTGATACACTTAATGTACTGGCACCCATTGTCTTTTTGCCGTAACCTGTTCATTGCTTTCTAAATAAATTCTTAAATTGAGTAAAACTTGGTTTGGCTCTAACTTCTCTTAAAGGATTAAAGATTACGCTGTAAGTGTTTATTTTCCTTACAAGTCCCACATTTTATTCTTATTTAATCTTTGGACTATACTAAATTTGAACTGCCTGCTATTCCAATTGAATAGAGGATCTGAAAATATCCCAGATTGAAGACGTTCCTTTTTTAGTGAAGTGAAAAACGTCTCTACGGGTCCTCATTTATCCAACACGTGTTGTTACACAACAGAAGTTAACAAGCTAACTCCGAACAGCAAAGTTAGCATGTGTGCTACGTTACAGCGCAAGTAACAGTTTCTACCGTAACTCACCGGGTTTTCCTGCAGAGACGCAGCTGCAGGTGAGAGAAGCGTCTGATGAGCAGCGTCTTTAATAACCTGTAAATAATCAAGCACATGCGCAGACTCAGCAGTTTGCACGATGCCTTCAGGGACCTGTCGGACAATCAGTAAAACACGGAGAGAAACTAATCTTTAGTGCACGGTCCAAAAAACATGATTTGGCTTTTTTATAATGGACCATGCTGTTATCTCTTTTTTATTTTATTAGCCTTTAGGAGTTTTAATTAAAAATGTTAGCTAATTTTGTGAATATTTGTTTACATGACAATCACTTCCAAATAAATCTTGAAGTTTGTTAATATTCTTTCTTCTGAACTTGTGCACGACGCTGACGCTCACTGTGCAACTGAACTTCTCTGAAATTGGGTATTTGACCCTTTTTCTAAAACGTTATTTTAATTTTTTATTTTCTTATTTGATTTCTCTGTAGATGAACTGACCGGTTTCTTTTTGTGCATGAACTGTGGCTCAATCGACCTCGAATACTTCTACTGAAATATGCAATTTCTGGGTTTCTGTGCAATATTGGCCTCTGTGTTTGCTTTCTGTCGCTGTATTACTTCTGGGTTTTAAAGTGCCACGTCGTCTGTTTCCAGCTGATTTAAATAAACAGACAGTTTCATGATCCTCACATTTCTGCTTTGATATGAATAAGATTTAACTCCAACATGAAAAAGACAGAAACAGAAGAAGAAAAACAGTGTTGTGGTTTATTTTGTGAAACCAGAGTTTTAAATATTCTCTTGTGTGATTTGTCACAGGTCAAAGGTCACATTGAAAGTGTCTTTGTGGTTTTCAGAATCAGAATCAGGTTTATTGGCCAAGTAAGTTTGCACAAACAGGGAATTTGACTCGGTAAAGTGGCTCTCAGTGTGCTTACACAGAATACACATCACAAAACAAAACAGTACAATACGAACAGTCACAAAAACAATACAAAATACAAACAGTGCGACAGTCTAAGAAAAAAAAAGTGCAGGTATAACACGTATGTGAATTACGGTTGTACAGTGAAATAAGATAACCATAATTAAATATGATTATAATATATATTATATATAATATAATATAATTTCGGGAGAAACTATACAGTGTTTATTATAAAGATCCAGGGTTATTGCACAGTGTCAGTGGGTTGGCTGTTCAGAAGTGAGACAGCGAGAGGGAAGAAACTGTTTTTGTGCCTGGAGGTTTTGGTGAACAGAGACCTGTAGCACCTCCCAGAGGGGAGGAGATGGAACAGGTTGTGCCCAGGATGTTAGGAACCACATCTTGTGTGTGTGTGTGTATATGAAAGTGTGTGTACATCGATGCAGCTGTTTGTTTTTTGTTGCTGTGAGAGAAGAGATTGTCTTTGAATAAAGACCGGCTGTATTTTTAAGCATGTTATCTTTAATAAAAATGTTTTGGGTTAAAAAGAGACAGAAAAATAACCTTTTCAATAAAAGGAAAGTAACAACTTCTGTCTCGTTTGTGTGTTTGTTTAAAACAACTTAATTCCCTCTGGAGTAAAGAAGAATAAACCAACACAACTCTTTACACCACAGCCTCCACCAACACTGAATTATTTTATCATAATGGTGTTACATCCACTCACCCTCTCCTCTCTCTCTCCGTATCTCTTTGTACTTTATTAATGTTAGGCATGTGCTGTATTCTGAACAGAGCAGAGAAATAAAAGTCCTGTGAGAAAAAGAACAATTTCCGGTCATCCATTAATAGACACAACGCAGAGTTCATCACACCAAGAAGAGACCGGTTACATGTGTATTAGCCATTACTGTTTTATTTTCTCCCCCTCTTGGGTTATTTTTGCAGGGTGGCTGTGGGGTCTCACAGCTACAACACACACACAACACACAAACCACACACACACACAGTCAGTGTAATGTAATAAAGAGTTGAGAGAGCTAGTGTGGGCGAATAGATGATAAGAGCATAAAACCCTTAAACCCACTGACAGACCTGCTCTCAGCTCTCTGTGTTTCTGACAGGGTGAGTCACCCTGAGAGAGTGAGGGGGGAGACAGGTCATAGGTCAAAGGTTAAGAGGTCGGTGAGAGTGGTGAAGATCAGGAGACAGTTTAAAGAGCCTGTTGATTTTCCTTCTCATTGGATGAACTGCACTGTTTTTCTGTTTGGTCGTTTCTGTCAGTTTATTATTTTGACTTATGTAACCCAGGTTACAAGAAACATGATTAGAACATAAATAAGTGAATAAATAGTTGAATAAATATTATTAAAAGTTACCTGAGTTAAGTTTATATTAGTTATAAAAAAATCCATGATTTAATCTGATTAAAATGTTTAACAGATTAAAATAAATATCAAAAGTAATACAATAGTTCTGCATATTATTAGTTTTGAAAGTTATATAAAGTGCACTGTTACTTTAAGAGAGCACAGTTGCAAGAGCCAATCAGAAACGCACACACACACACACACGCACACACACACACACACACACACAGTCACACCCAGAGTCACGTGATTTCCAGTAACTGCCGAGAGGAAGTGAAAGTGTTCAGACTGGTTCTAACTTCAAGCAGCAGACGGAGGAGACGTTGAGGCTGGTGAGTGTTCAGCAACATTTATATTATTCATTTATTTTAATTTCACTGTCACAGACTCTGGGTCAGTTTTCTACTCGTGGACTTTAGAGAGAAGACGATTCAGGATGAACTTCTGTCAGTAAATCAACAGTTTGACTCAACGCTGTGATTGGCTGAGTCCAACACATTAAACCTATACAACTGTCTCAGGTTACCGTGACAACAGGGAAATAGTGTAGGAGGGTTGACTTTGTTATATTCTAAGAAACACTGAGTTTACGTACCTGGCTTCATTGTGTGTGTTTGAGCTCTCAGTGTGTTTCACTTGATCCCAGAGACAGATGTGAACAGCAGGTCTGGATCAAAGAGCCTTCAAACCCTAACCCTAACCCTAATTAACAGAGTTAACTCACAGTTTCAGTTTTTATCTTAATCTGTTCATCAAGTGTTTAATAACACAAAATGTTTTCACAATCATACGATACAGTCACCTGAGTGTGTGTGTGTGTGTCCTTGCTTGGTATTTTTGGGTGTGTTTCTTGAACAGACTGGTTTGTCCTGATTCCTGTGAGCTCAGTGTTTCTCCTCTCAGACTGGAGAGAGAGAGAGAGAGAGAGAGAGAGAGAGAGAGAGAGAGAGAGAGAGAGAGAGAGAGAGAGAGAGAGAGAGAGAGAGAGAGAGAGAGAGAGAGAGAGAGAGAGAGAGAGAGAGAGAGAGAGAGAGAGAGAGAGAGAGAGAGAGAGAGAGAGAGACGGTGTGTTTCTTCCTCTGACCTGCTGTAGCTGTGTTTGATTCAGTTTATGAGACACACGTTTAAACCTGCTACACAACACGAAACGTGCACAGACAGGACATCAGTGTTAAAGTGTGTGAGGAGGGACAAACACACTTGAACACACACACACACTCACAACCAGAGTTGTGTGATCTCCAGTAACTGCCGAGCGGAGGAGGAGGAGCCAGTGAAAGTGTTCAGACTGGTTCTAACTTCAAGCAGCAGACGGAGGAGGCGTGAAGTCTGAAGCTGGTGAGTGTTCAGCTACATTTATATTATTCATTCATATTATTTTACTGTCACTGACTCTGGGTCAGTTTTCTACTCGTGGACTTTAGAGAAAAGAAGATTCAGGATGAACTTCTGTCAGTAAATCAACAGTTTGACTCAACGCTGTGATTGGCTGAGTCCAACACATTAAACCTACAACTGTCTCAGGTTACGTGACAACAGGGAAATAGTGTAGGAGGGTTGACTCTGTTATATTTGAATAAACACTGAGTTTACTTCCTGGCTTCATTGTGTGTGTTTGTGCTCACAGTGTTTTTCCTCTCAGACTGAAGATGAGTGGTTATGAGGAGGAAGAGGACAGAGCCGAGTCTCCAGGGTTCAGCTGTGTGTCTCTGAAGAGTGACCATTCCATGTATCCTCCTCCACTCTTCAGTAAAGAACCTGGACCCTCACACACAAAGTAAGAGACCTGCTACAAACATGTGAACCTCCAAACTGAATCCTCAGAGAATGAACCAGTGAATGATGTGTTCTGAATAAAAACCTGTTTGTGTTTGCAGAGGTCAGGACCAGAGACTGAGAGCAGAGTCTCCAGGGTCCAGCTGTCTGTCTCTGAAGAGTAACCATTCCATGTATCCTCCTCCACTCTTCAGTAATGAACCTGGACCCTCACACACAAAGTAAGAGACCTGCTACAAACATGTGAACCTCCAAACTGAATCCTCAGAGAATGAACCAGTGAATGATGTGTTCTGAATAAAAACATGTTTGTGTTTGCAGAGGTCAGGACCACAGACTGAGAGCAGAGTCTCCAGGGTCCAGCTGTCTGTCTCTGAAGAGTAACCATTCCATGTATCCTCCTCCACTCTTCAGTAATGAACCTGGACCTTCACACACAGAGTAAGAGACTGTTTCTCCTGGGACCTGCTCTGAAGAGGATCTAGTTTCCTCTAGTGTGGCCCCTGCATTAGGACACAGCTTCATTGAAGTTGGTTTCTAATCTCGTTCAGAATCACTCAAAGAGCTCAGACCTCCACCAAGAACCAACACGCTCCTTATGAAACCACTTTGAAATCCACTAGAGACTCATTCTGATTTGGATCTGCACTAAATTCCACACACTGGTAAACATCAGTCCTCTGAATATGCCCCCCCCCCCCATCTGGTACACAGACCACAACCTTCCACCAGGTTTAGTGGTAATCTGTGTTTTTTTATAATCCCACTAACGAACCAACCAACACACAAACATACTGGGTGACAACAAAACCGCTTGACAGAAGTGATGATAACCTGTGACTGTGACATGTGAGTTATCAGGACATGTCTTCACAGGAAGAGGAAGAGGAGTCATGTTTCTGAGGAGGAGCAGTCGTCCTGCTGTGCTTCGTGTCAGGACGTCCTGAAGGATCCAGTCTCCACCAGCTGTGGACACTGGTTCTGCAGACAGTGCATCACCTCATACTGGGACCAGTCTGGTTCTTCAGGAGACTCCTCCTGTCCCCAGTGTGGAAAAAGATCTAGAACAGGAGCTGGAGGTCAGACAGCCGGTCAGAGCAGCACTGTACATGTGTCTGCTGATGTCTTCACTTCTGACATCAGCACAAGTGGTTTTATTTTGTTCCTTCATACAGCATCAACATTTAACATTGTTAGAAAAGCACAAAGTTAAAAAGCTTTTATTTTCTGTAGTTTTTCTGTATCTGATGAAAACAATCAGCAGATTCTCAGATTCTCTGTCTCTGACATTGTTTCTTGTCTTTCAGCAGATCGTGGTCTGCAGGAGGTTTCAGATGAACATCAGCTCAGCCTGAGGAGGAGATGTGAACATGTGACTGAAGGAAGTGATGCAACAGGAAGTAGAACCCTCCTCAACAGGATCTACACTGAGCTCTACATCACAGAGGGACAGAGTGAAGAGGTTAATACTCAACATGAGGTGAGGCAGCTTGAGACGGCTTCCAAGATGAAGATCCTCCACGACACTCCCATCAGGTGCCACGACATCTTTAAAGCCTCCACTGACCAGCAGAGACGCATCAGAGTCGTCCTGACCAACGGCGTCGCTGGCGTTGGAAAAACCTTCTCGGTGCAGAAGTTCACTCTGGACTGGGCAGAGGGTTTAGAGAACCAGGATGTGGGTCTGCTGACTGTGCTTTCGTTCAGGGAGCTGAACCTGGTGAAGGACCAGCAGCACAGTCTCCTCACGCTGCTCCGTGTTTTCCATCCAGCGTTACAGAAGCTCACGGCAGAGACGCTCGCTGTCTGTAAACCTTTGTTCATCTTTGACGGCCTGGATGAAAGCAGACCTTCTCTGGACTTCAACCACAGGGAGCTTGTGTCTGAGGTCACACAGAGGTCATCAGTCAACGTGCTGCTGACAAACCTCATCCGAGGGAATCTGCTTCCCTCAGCTCTCGTCTGGATAACCTCCAGACCTGCGGCGGCCAATCAGATCCCTCCTGCATGTGTTGACAGGGTCACAGAAGTACGAGGCTTCACTGACGCCCAGAAGGAGGAATACTTCAGGAGGAGATTCAGTGATGAAGAGCTGTGCAGCAGAATCATCTCACACATCAAGACGTCCAGGAGCCTCCACATCATGTGTCAAATCCCAGTCTTCTGCTGGATTAGTGCTACAGTTCTGGAGCACATGTTGACCACAGAGCAGAGAGGAGAGCTGCCCAAGACCCTGACTGACCTGTACTCACACTTCCTGCTGGTTCAGACAAAGAGGAAGAACAACAAGTACGGTAAGAAGAGGGCTGACAGGGACGTTCTCCTGAAGCTGGGGAGGCTGGCACTTAAACATCTGGAGGAAGGAAACATCATGTTCTACCAAGAAGACCTGGAGAGGTGTGGTCTTAATGTCACAGAGGCCTCGGTGTACTCAGGAGTTTGTACTGAGATCTTCAGAAGAGAGAGTGTGATCTTCCAGAAATCAGTCTACTGCTTTGTTCATCTGAGCGTTCAGGAGTTCCTGGCTGCAGTCTACATGTTCCACTGTTACACCCAGAGTAACACAGAAGAACTCAACAACTTCTTGGGAACATATGGGAACACAGACAGTACCTTCTCCCTGGATGACCTCCTGAAGAGAACCATGAAGAAATCCCTCACCAGTACAAATGGTCATCTGGACCTGTTTGTTCGCTTCCTTCACGGCCTCAGTCTGGAGTCCAACCAGAGAGTCTTAGGAGACATGCTGGGTCGGACAGGGAACAATCCAAAGATCATCCAGAGAGTCATCAACAACCTGAAGGAGATGGAGAGTGAAGACATTTCTCCTGACAGAAGCATCAACATCTTCCACTGTCTGACTGAGATGAACGACCACTCAGTTCATCAGCAGATGAAACAGTTCCTGACGTCAGAGAACAGATCAGAGGAGGTTCTCTCTGAGATCCACTGCTCAGCTCTGGCCTACATGCTGCAGATGTCAGAGGAGGTTCTGGATGAGTTGGACCTGGAGAAGTTCATCACATCAGACCAGGGTCGAAGGAGACTGATCCCAGCTGTGAGGAACTGCAGGAAGGCTCGGTGAGTCCAGACATGATCAATAACATGTTCAATCAGTGGAGATGAGTCGTTCTTCAAATACACTCTGTGCGTGTGTGTGTGTGTGTGTGTGAGAGATATCACCGTACCAACCAGTGCAGTGTCCGTCTCTCCAGGTTCTGGTGGACTTCACAATAATATGAGACCTTTGACCCCTGAAATCTTGTCAGTTTCTCTTTGAGGCAAAATGTGAAGAAATCCCCTGAAGACAGACTTGAGATATCATGTTCAAGAGGCCATGAACATGTTTTGTAACCTTTGACCTCTGACCATCTGAATCTAATGAGTTCCTCTGTTAGTCTGAATGAACGCTTGAACCAAATCTGTAAGGATTCTCTTGAGGAGTTTTAACAAAGAGGGGATTTACCAGGGTGAGGGTCACATGATCATGTTTTGTATGAATGTTGTGTTTTCTGATTTAATTCTCACAGATTTGATATTTTCTTAATTACAGACTCGTTGGTTGGGGACTCTCAGAGACTCACTGGGAAGTCGTGGCCTCAGCTCTGAGGTCAGACCCCTCACATCTGAGAGAACTGGATCTGAGTAAGAACACCCTGAAGGATTCAGGAGTGAAGCTGCTGTGTTCTGGACTGGAGAGTCCAAACTGTCGACTGGAGACTCTGAGGTCCTTAAATCCTTCTTCACTTTTCAGACTTTCTTTCTTATTGGGTCATTATTTATTTAACTTGTCTCAGTTCTGCTCTGCTCACTGTCCCTCAGTCATCTGTCCCTCACCCAGCCTGTCAGTCACGTCCACCTCATCAACTCCATTCACCTGCACTCACCTGCTCCTGATCACTGAGAAAGTGTCAGTAAATAACATGTGGACTGAGGCCGAGCACTCGTCCTCCTCAGCTTTTCAAAATAAGACACATTCTTATAGAAACACGTGGGACAGTTGATAAGTATAGAAACAAACAGGAAGTGACATCAGGAGCCGTCCCTACTTTAAACAGTGTTTAATTACACAAACCTGCTCAGTGACCAACACACAGAGAAGAAGCTGATGAATGAAACAATGGTCCAACATGTCTGATGTGATATTTATCTTCAGGTCACAGACTGGACTGAGGTCAGCAGCATGTTGAGAGTCTGTGTTGACATGATGATGATCCACAACAACAGGAGGACACATTCTAATATCCATATTTCTTCATCCAGGTTGTGGGACTGCAGTCTGACAGAGATCAGCTGTTCTTCTCTGGCTTCAGCTCTGAGGTCAAACCCCTCTCATCTGAGAGAACTGGATCTGAGTGACAACAACCTGCAGAACTCAGGAGTGAAGGAGCTGTGTGGTTTTCTACAGAGTCCAACCTGTCGACTGGAGACTCTGGGGTCAGTTCACTGACTGACTTTTATAGATCTCATGTCTATAAAACAGCATTTATACAGAATTTATCTCATTTAATTATAATTTAACATAATTCGTCTTCGTACATAACTTGAAGCCATTCATCAATTAATCTGTGACATTTTAAATATTCATCTACTTGTTAAAACACTGAGTTTAGTTCTGGATTTCCTAAACTGATCTGCAGGACAGAGACCGGGTCCAAATAATCTATTTTTACTGAATCAGGACTCGTTTTTAGTCCAACTTGTCTGATTTCATATTTATCTTCCATGTTATGAGTCTGTGCTGACATGAATATGTGTCTGTTCTTTTAACACATGAAGTCAGTATAATTTACAGTTAAGTTTTATTCTTTATCCAGGTTGGATCGCTGCAGCCTGTCAGAGATCAGCTGTTCTTCTCTGGCTTCAGCTCTGAGGTCAAACCCCTCTCATCTGAGAAAACTGGATCTGAGTGACAACAAGCTGCAGGACTCAGGAGTGAAGGAGCTGTGTGGTTTTCTACAGAGTCCAACCTGTCGACTGGAGACTCTGAGGTCAGTTCACTGACTGACTTTTGTAGATCTCATATCTATAAAACAGCATTTATACACAATTGATCTAATTTAATAATTATTTAACATAATTCCTCTTCATACATAACTTGAATCCATTAATTAATTAATATGTAACATTTTAAATATTCAGCTACTTGTTAAAACACTGAGTTTAGTTCTGGATTTCCCAAACTGATCTGCAGGACAGAGACCGGGTCCAAATAATCTATTTGTACTGAATCAGGACTTGTTTTTAGTCCAACATGTCTGATTTCATATTTATCTTCCATGTTATGAGTCTGTGAGACATGAATATGTGTCTGTTATTTTAACACATGAAGTCAGTATAATTTACAGTTAAGTTTTATTCTTTATCCAGGTTGGATCGCTGCAGCCTGTCAGAGATCAGCTGTTCTTCTCTGGCTTCAGCTCTGAGGTCAAACCCCTCTCATCTGAGAGAACTGGATCTGAGTGACAACAAGCTGCAGGACTCAGGAGTGAAGGAGCTGTGTGGTTTTCTACAGAGTCCAACCTGTCGACTGGAGACTCTGGGGTCAGTTCACTGACTGACTTTTGTAGATCTCATATCTATAAAATAGCATTTATACACAACTGATCTCATTTAATAATAATTTAACATAATTCATCTTCATACATAACTTGAATCCATTCATTAATTAATATATGACATTTTAAATATTCCGCTACTTGTTAAAACACTGAGTTTAGTTCTGGATTTTCTAAACTGATCTGCAGGACAGAGACCGGGTCCAAATAATCTATTTGAACTGAATCAGGACTTGTTTTTAGTCCAACTTGTCTGATTTCATATTTATCTTCCATGTTATGAGTCTGTGCTGGCATGAATATGTGTCTGTTATTTTCACACATGCACACAGTTTAATTTACAGTTAAGTTTTATTCTTTATCCAGGTTGTGGAGCTGCAGTCTGACAGAGATCAGCTGTTCTTCTCTGGCTTCAGCTCTGAGGTCAAACCCCTCTCATCTGAGAGAACTGGATCTGAGTGACAACAAGCTGCAGGACTCAGGAGTGAAGGAGCTGTGTGGTTTTCTACAGAGTCCAACCTGTCGACTGGAGACTCTTTGGTCAGACATCATGTTTTAATCTTAAAGGTTCAGTGTGTAGAATGTAGTGATATCTAGTGGTGAAGTGTCATGTTGCAGCTGAACACCCAAAGTTGATTATATTTGATGCCTTTTATTTTTAGGAGCAAGTTCTTCAGCCCTGTTTCTTCCACTTTGGGTTCATTTTCAACATGAAACCCTTCCTCTGGTTTCAGGACTTACACGGGGTCGTCCATGCCTTTATCTTTTCACCACTAGATCTCTGTCCCGCCCTGTACACACGTGTTCCTCAGGCTCCCTGCACCACTTTCAACTGGTCAAACTGCTGCTCAGATCATCGCCACTTCAAGAAAACATGATCGTAGAACTGCTCGCCCTTTCACACATCAACTGTGGAACATGTTCTGACAAGTGGGACAGATATTTTCTGGAGCTGAAGCAGCAGCAAGTGATTGTCCGTATCCGACTCGTTCACAGCAACAGGAACATGTGTGAACGTTCAGATGAGGGGCGGAGCCAAAACAGTTACAGGTTCACTGTGAAGGAGTTAGTGACGTCTCCAGGTGTCGTACATGTGAACGTAGTCCCCTTGTTCACGTGCACGACTCCTGAACATGTCCAGCAAGATATTTAGAGACATCTAGTGGTGAAGTTACATATTACAAACAACTGAACCCCGAGGACACTAGGACTTTCAAGTTGTTTTCAGTCATGAACTCTGTAAAATAGTGTCTGGATATTTTCTGGAGATTGACTTTCACATATGAAGAATGGGTGGAGCAGAAGGAGGCGGAGCCTGTAGAGCAGCAGGAGTCAGGACATGGCGTATAAACTCTGCTGTGGAAAGATCAGTGTTGTTGTTTCCAGCTCATCCACACCGGTGTCGGCCCTCATCACCAGAAGATCTAGAATCTCCTCCTGTTTCCAAGTGGACGTCTTCGTCTTCTACGTGTACGGCTCCTCTTCTTCATCCTGAGATGTTTGTGTTCTTCCAGTTTCACGTCCGTCTCACGTGTTTGTGTCCTCAACACGTCCACTCGCTCTCTGTGAATCCTCTGGACATTCACCTGCTCTATTCTAACATGGACTCACTCAGAAACTTTATTAGGAGGCTGCAGGAAAAGTTCCAGAAAATGTCCAGAACAACTTGACTCAGACTTCAGGTCTGAAAACAGAGACAGTGATGTTTAGTCAAAGTCCTTTATTTTCACACATGAACTCAGTTTAATTTACAGTTAAGTTTTATTTTTTATCCAGGTTCGAGGACTGCAGACTGTCAGAGATCAGCTGTTCTTCTCTGGCTTCAGCTCTGAGGTCAAACCCCTCTCATCTGAGAGAACTGGATCTGAGATACAACAAAGACCTGCAGGACTCAGGAGTGAAGGAGCTGCTTGATCTACAGCAGAGTCCAACCTGTCGACTGGAGACTCTGAGGTCAGTAGATGGGTGGAGTCAGTCCACGCTGCTTTCATCAGTATTTTACTAAACACAGTCAGTATCACAGATCCAGGGTCTGTGCTACCAAGCAGGATTTGTGGTTATCAGGTTCACTTCAGGTTTAGTTTTTTCAGTCCTACAAAGCTCGTCCACTTCTTAACGAGGTAAATCACCATGGTAACTTCTGATGAACGGCAAACCTGCTCAAGGTTAAGTTGGAGATCGACCCGTATAGAAGCTCCGCCCACTGACCACAGTGACTCTACACTGCTGTGTGGTGCACACTCTCCTTAAAGGGACGGATAAGGGAAGTTTAAATCAACGTCTGGTTGGTTCAGTTGATCTCTAACTCACCCAGAACATCTCAATGTCTCCAGACTCATCCTGTCCCCAAAACACCAGATGACCTCAGTCAGCTTCCTGGAGACAGGTCCATGTGTGTGTCCTCAGAGACAGAGAGTCAGTGTGTGTCTTCAGAGACAGTGTGTGTCCTCAGAGACAGTGACACAGTGTGTCTCCTCAGAGTCAGTGTGTGTCCTCAGAGTCAGTGAGACAGTGTGTGTCCTCAGAGTCAGTGAGACAGTGTGTGTCCTCAGAGACAGTGTGTGTCCTCAGAGTCAGTGAGACAGTGTGTGTCCTCAGAGTTTGTGTGTGTCCTCAGAGACAGTGAGACAGTGAGTGTCCTCTGAGTCAGTGAGATGGTATGTGTCTTCAGAGTCAGTGTGTGTCCTCAGAGTCAGTGAGACAGTGTGAGTCCTCAAAGACAGTGAGACAGTGTGTGTCCTCAAAGACAGTGAGACAGTGTGTGTCCTCAGAGACAGGGAGACAGTGTGTGTCCTCAGAGACAATGTTTGTCCTCAGAGACAGTGAGGCAGTGTGTGTCCTCAGAGACAGTTTGACATTGTGTGTCCTCAGAGACAGTGTGTGTCCTCAAAGACAGTGAGACAGTGTGTGTCCTCAGAGTCAGTGAGACAGTGTGTGTCCTCAAAGACAGTGAGACAGTGTGTGTCCTCAAAGACAATGAGACAGTGAGGCAGTGTGTGTCCTCAGAGACAGTTTGACATTGTGTGTCCTCAGAGACAGTGTGTGTCCTCAGTGACAATGAGACAGTGTATTTCCTCAGAGACAGTGTGTGTCTTTAGATTCAGTGTGTGTCCTCAGAGACAGTGAGACACAGTGTGTCTCCTCAGAGACAGTGTGTGTCCTCAGATTCAGTGAGACAGTGTGTGTCCTCAGAGACAGTGAGACAGTGTGTGTCCTCAGAGTCAGTGTGTGTCCTAAGAGACATTGAGACAGTGTGTGTCCTCAGAGACAGTGTGTGACCTCAGAGACAGTGAGTCAGTGAGTTTCCTCAGAGACAGTGAGACAGTTTGTGTCCTCAGAGTCAGTAAGACAGCTGTGTCCAATCAGACGAGCCCCAAGCTGCTTGGGATCATGTGATTGAGTTGACGTGAAGACGACAGTTGTTGTTTTCATGTGAACAGGAAGTGAAGCTGGACCACAGCTGACAGCCTCACACGAGGGACAGAGACGTCTTCATCTGATCTGAGACAGTTTGTCCTCTCACTTCATCAGTGAAGAACTGATCAGGTGGATCTTTGTCACAGCTCTGAGATCAGTGGGACTGAAGCCTCTCCTCATCACCATGGTAACCAGGAGCTCTTTCTACAGAGCAGAACCTCTGCTGAGGTCCATCTGTCTCATCTGGTCCCAGTTTGTCAGAAGCAGATGTTCATCAACACACAGTGAAACATGTCTTCACCTGTAACAGCAGTAAATCCACCTCTCAGGTGTCCACTCTGCACTTTGACATGCAGAGGACACACACTGAGCTCTTAGCGTGTTCATTCCAACACGTGAACATGAAGCAGAGAGGAAGCTGCTCCACCTCTGAACAGGACTGAAGTCCCTGCTGCTCTTTCTACTGGATGAGCTGCATCACTGACTCACAGCTGATGAAGTGAGTCTCTGGGACACTGATGTCTTCTTCTCTCAACAGGTGGAGGTGGAGCTGAGTGTGAAGAGGACAGTGTGTGTGGACGGAGGCTGAGCTGTGTCCTGAGGATCCAGAGGCTGAAGCAGCAGCAGCTTGTGTGTAGTCTCCAATCTACACAACCCCTAATCTGCATGTGTTTGTGAGATGAAGCCGGAGCACCTGGAGAAAACACGTGGAGAACATGCAGACTCCACACAGGAAGACCCATCTGAACCGGATTCAAACCAGCAACCTTCCTGCCCCGATTGTGTTTATTCACATGAAGATTGTGTTTATTGAAATGACACAACAGAAGCAGAATATATAAACCCTCTATAAAGAGTCACATACAGTGTGTTTAAGTTTGTCTTTATTATTGTCCACCTTTGTCCCTCAGTCTGTCTCCATGTGTGTAGAACCACATTCTGTGTATATGTTTGTTTATGATCTTAAAGTTCCTGGATTCACGTCACAAATTAATTTAGTTCAACACAAAGTTAAACACATTGAAATCACTTTGAGTTTAAAATCAGAGTTTTGTCTTTGACACAAAAGATCAAAACTCTGGACTTAAAAATGGAACGTTTTCATTTCTGCATCACGTGCAGAGCGGTGGTGGCTTTTCTACTTTTGACCCACAGGTGGCGCTGCAGTATAACAGCAGCACATCCAAGTCAAAGCCTTTATATTCAGTCTATGAGTCAAACACATGGATCATTTCCTCTGTGACAAACCAGATGTAACGAGAAGAAAAACATCTCAGAGAGAAAAGTTCTGTTTCTACTTGTCTCTGCTTTAATGCTCAATAAACATCCTTCCACCGACTTCACTGGAATCATGACTCAGCGTTTCTTTCCTCTTCAAACAAACAGGTGGAAACATCTCGTCCTTGGTGCAGGTAAAAGAACAAAATCACCAGTTTGACATAATGGAAACAAACAGAAGAAAAGTGAATGAGACATTTACAGAAAGAAGAAGAGTCGATGAAGAGCAGAGCATCTTTAAGTCTCTGAGGAAACTGTTTCATAAACATTTTACCATATTTAATAGAAAAATGACCCGAGGACGTTTTATACAAACGTAGATGAAGATTCTTGTTGTACGTTCTCGAGCACCACCTCAGAACAACCACCAGGGGGAGACTGTAGCAGCCTCTGGGAACAGCTGCATGCTGGGAAATAATTAATGATGGGAGGTTCCCAGCAGAGACAAGGGACAGAAAGTGTCTGAGAGATGATGTCCTGAAGACAGGGGACATGTTGGGCCTGTTGTGTTGAACAGTTTGTTTTATTTTGTGGAGACACTTGTCTCAACATGATGATGTCACTTCCTGTTCAAGCCCGTCTCAGTTCTTTGTGACTTCAGGATCAGAAATGTTTGACAGAGTCAGTTCCTGACCGGCTCCAGTTCTCACTGTGTGGAGAGGTCATCATGTGACTTTGTGATGATCCTCAACACACGTGTGTCAGTGTAACATGTGACTGTGACGCCATGTTCATGAACACGCTGCTCTAACATCTGTCCAGCAGATGTTGAAGCTCTGAGGTCACTTCCTGTGCAGCAGAGCGAGACCATCATCTCTTCATGGAGCTGTGCACCAGGCTGTTGTCACGGCGACCAAACACAAAGTGTGAACAACCCGTCGTCAAAGGATCCGTTAGAATTCCATCAAACACATTTATGGGATTTACTTTATACTGAAGAAGAGTTTGTGTCTGTGATGAACCAGAGGAAGATGATGATGGTCACGTGTCTCACATCCTGTTCATTGACTTCAGATCAACTCAGATCCAGAAGAAGATCTTCACCTGTGTGTCCATAGCAACTGTATCCGAGTGAGGCTCCTGTCAATCATCTGATCCTCACTCCGGACAACGCTGACGCTCACTGTGCAACTGAGCTTCTCTGAAATTTGGTATTTCACACTTTTTCCAAAACGTTTGTTTTTATTTTTTATCTCTGTAGATGAACTGACCGGTTTCTTTTTGTGCATGAACTGTGGCTCAATCGCCCTCGAATACTTCTACTGAAATATGCAATTTCTGGGTTTCTGTGCAATATTGGCCTCTGAGTTTGCTTTCTGTTGCTGTATTACTTCTGGGTTTTAAAGTGCCACGTCGTCTGTTTCCAGCTGATTTAAACAAACAGCTTCATGATCCTCACATTTCTGCTTTGATATGAATAAGATTTAACTCCAACATGAAAAGGCAAAGAAACAGAAGAAGAAAAACAGTGTTGTCGTTGATTTTGTGAAACCAGAGTTTTAAATATTCTCTTGTGTGATTCGTCACAGGTCAAAGGTCACATTGGAAAGTGTCTTTGTGGTTTTAGGAACCACATCTTGTGTGTGTGTGTGTGTATATGAAAGTGTGTGTACATTGATGCAGCTGTTTGTTTTTTGTTGCTGTGAGAGAAGAGATTGTCTTTGAATAAAGACCGGCTGTATTTTTATGCATGTTCTCTTTAATAAAAATGTTAATTGGGTTAAAAGAGACAGAAAAATAACCTTTTCAATAAAAGGAAAGTAACAACTTCTGTCTCGTTTGTGTTTGTTTAAAACAACTTAATTCCCTCTGGAGTAAAGAAGAATAAACCAACACAACTCTGTACACCACAGCCTCCAACATCACTGAATTATTTTATCATAAAGATGTGATCATAAAATAAATTAGACAAAAAAACACCTTTTAAAGATCAATAAAGAAATAATTTAGGTGAGTGTAGTATACAGCTAGTAGTTTAAATATTAACATATTCTGTCTTAAATTATTAATACATGCTCTTTGTATAATTCCTTCAACATTCTAACTTCATGATGTTTCAGATGATTTTGAGTAAAATTCGTCAGATAATAAAACTGAGACTGATTCAGAAATGAGCAGCACCCCAACCCATCAACAGGGGGCAGCAGAGTGTCACATGTCTGAGCCTCGTCACCGCTCAGTGACACGTGTCAGCTGCTCGCTCACATTCAACCGGTTTATTTATTATATTTATTAAGAGTTAACATGTTTGTTCACTTCACATCTTTCATGTTGGAGCCAAGTGGTTTTATTCACAGAGCAGCTTCACACACAGAAGTAGATTCCAGCTGCTGCACAGGGACGAAATAAATCATCTTCAAACACTAAACAAGAAAAAGGAAAGAGATTAATAAAAGCAAAATAAAAGAGGTGAAGAGAATAAAGGAAATAAAAGGATATAATATGTTAACAGATTTAAGAACACTGTCACAAATAAAAAACATTGATGGTAATACCCGTTTTTTAATAGTTTAGTCAAAGGAACCAAAAAATATTAAAATCTGGATTTAAAAGCAGCAGTGGATTGTGTGTTCGTATAAATATAAGATAGGGACGACAGATCCAAGGTCCATGATCACCTGGACAGATGATCTAGATATTTATATTATATTAGATTGTACATTATACCAGTAAAATAAACAATAGGATTATAACATAAAATAATAATTAAAAATAATGCTTTGTCATGAGGTCCCTGAAAATGACACAGTTCTTCTTCACCTGCTCTTTGTTTTTATTTTATTTATTCTTTATATTGTCTGTCTGTCCTCCTGTCTGTCCTCCTGTCTGTCCTCCTGTCTGTCGCTAAGTTATTGTTATTTGAAGAAATGCTCTTATTGTGGTGAGGCCGGACCGGATGTGGCTGTGCAGGTTGTCAGTAGCTTGCCGAGGACGGAGACAGGAAGCGGAGCAGTGCTGAGCCGAGCCGTGTTACCCTGCAGTGCCCCGGCTGTTCCCCGGCTGTTCCCTGTGGTCGTACCGTGCCGAGCCGTGCCGAGCCGCTGCACCCTGACCCGGCCTGAGACAGAGGATGGACGGAGCGGTCTGAGGAGCGGAGCCCGACGACTCCCCGAGGCCGAGGAACCGCTCCTGAATCCGGCGGGAAGCCGAGCAACCGTCCGCCGGGAGCCGGAGCTTCATGGGAGTCCCGGGGCTCCAGCGCAGGTAGCCCGGCTAGCAGGACAGGTAGCCCGGCTAGCAGGACAGGTAGCCCCGCAGCACCAAGCTAGCAGGTCACCAGCAGGTCACCAGCCACTAACTAACCAGCACTAACTAACCAGCACTAACTAGTTGTCCCCGGAGCACCATGGAGCTGTAGAGACTCCCGTACCCGTTGTTTGACAGCTCGTCGCCCGGATGGAGGCAGCTACAGCCCGGCTCCAGGTGAGCTCCCCCGGCCGCGGACACGGAATGGCGGATCTCTGTCTGGCAGCGGCGTGTCTCTGAGGTCCACGCCGGCCCAGAGGACCCGCGGAGCCGCCACAGCGAGCGGGAGGTACCGGTAGAGAGAGGCCGGAGAGGAGGAGGCAGCAGGCGGGAGGAGGTGCACCAGTCCCCGGCTGTGGAGCGAGGCATGAGGAGGACGCAGAACACGAACAAGAGGAAACTGAGCACCATGGAGCCGCAGGAGGACCGAGATGCGGTGAGTAGTGAGGGACCACCGGCACAGGTTCGATCCCCGGGGCCGGAGGAGCCTGTCAGGCCGCACTCAGGGCAGCAGAGCTCCTCCATGTTCACTCATAACTAACATCAGAGCTTCTGTCTGATCCCAGATCAGCTGTTTCAACTCTGACACACACACACACACACACACACACACACACACACACACACACACACCAGGGATTTATCAATAATCATATCTGACACTAACGTTTGTATTATTTTAATTATTCATAGTTCTGCTCATCAATTTCAGGGTCAAAAGTCTTCTCTACATTTTAAGACAAAATCTAATCTTAAAAAACAGAAACAATATAAATATCTTCGTACTTAAAGGTTCAGTGTGTAGAATTTAGTGACCTCTAGTGGTGAAATGTGGAACACAGAACCTGTGGCAGCTTCGGTTGTCATAGAAACTCAAAAGGTTTAGCTCAGTTCAGTCTGGACTACTGTAAACAACATGGCTGCCTCCGTAGAGAGGACCCGCTCCGGATGTAGAGATAAGTATTTAAATATATATCGTATTTAGATATAAAGTATTTAAATATAACGTATTTAGATTAGGGCTGGGCAAGTTAACTCGTTTCAATCGAGTTAACTCAAGTGATGAGTTAACTCGATTAATTATTTTATCTCGCATTAACTCAGGTTTGATTATTTATTGTTTTATTGTGAAAGTCAGGCTTTTATTTTGTGAAAGTCTGTTGCTGACTGCTGCAGAACAGGAAAAAAGAAAATAATTGGCGGATAAACAATCGAGTTAACTCATCACTTGAGTTAACTCGATTTAAACGAGTTAACTTGCCCAGCCCTAATTTAGATATAAAGTATTTAAATATAAAGTATTTAAATATAAAGTATTTAAATATAAAGGCCCATTCTAGGGTAAAGAAAACAACCTATTGTACAATTTAGATGAAACACAAGTGAATTATTAAGATTATTCTGTGGAGCCATAGATGTAGAAGAGCTCATTCCTCTGGAGTTCCTCTGGAGTTCCTCTGGAGTTCCTCTAGAGTTCCTCTGGAGTTCCTCTGGAGGACATGTCTGAAAATGTCCTCACGCACTCACAACTAGTCAGAGTCGAACTGAGACGTTTGCAGCTGCTTGTGATATTTCCTGAGAATGTGGTGGGTGCAGGTCTGAGGAAGCAGCTCTGAACCCAGGAGCTGAGGATCAGGTCTCCACATCGCTGCTGATCCATCTTTAACTTCAACCAAACACTCGTCTTTGTTGTTGTTTGAATCTCGTGCTGTCGTGAAGTGGAAACCTCTGAACCTCAGACACACAACAACCATTGTTGGTCCCTTTGTGTTTTATAGCGGTGCTTCAGTTTCTGTGTAACTATAGAGATTAAGATTTTATTAGTCTCATGTGCAGTAAACATGGACTTTTTCCTTTTAATAATAACCGCTTCCAAAGATGAAGTCATCGCTGGCGCTCGTGAACTCACACTTGGGCATGAAGTCATGTTTCCTCCGACCTTTGGCGGTTTGATATGACTCCGCCCTCCTGTTCGGGTTACGATGTGAATAATAACCTAAGTTAACACGATTCCCTCTCAGCTGTCTCAGTGTTTTATAACCTTCTGTCTTTGTCCTCAAATCCACTTCAGAAGGTCACTCGCTGTGAGGGAGGAGCTGAGTCTGTGAGGGAGGAGCTGAGTCTGTGAGGGAGGAGCTGAGTCTGTGGGGGAGGAGCTGAGGTTTATGGAATCCTGGGACGTCAGACAGATGTTTTTGTGCTGCAGCTGGTTTCTGTGCTGGTGTGTGAAACCGTGTCAGATGGATCTTGGGCGTTTTCCTCCGGTGAGCCGGATCCACCGAGGTGAACCGTGGCTCTGCTGCGGCGCCGGGACTCACCCAGGGGCTGCTGGGAGTTCTCTGCTCAATGGTTCATCTGATTTGTCTGTGGATCCTGTTTCATCCTGATTCACTGATCTGATGATTCTGGTTTTGATTAAACTGACTCAGAAAATATCTTCTCTGGTCCGACCGAGGACAGAAACCGGAGGGACGCAACCTGTCCTCCAGGTTTCAGAAGCTGGAATATAATGAATGATGAATTAAACAACTAATCAGCCATAAATGGTTATTAATTTAAAAGGAACTTGAGCCAGAACGATTTATCAGTTCACTTTCAGAGACAAATCTTTATCAGTCTTTATATTTGCTGATATGGAAGCTTTTATTTCACAGATTGAACGATGCAGAAAACTGCATTTATCATATTTTATCTAAAAATATTTGTATGTTCTGTATTCAATTCTTAAATAAATGTCTCTGTCAGCATAACGAGGTATTAACCTCGGTCAGAAGCCGTGTTGGTCGAGATCTGGACGCGAAACAGAATCACTTCCTTAATCAGAACCTGTGTCTGCGGTCTAATGAGACTTTTATGTTGGTTCCACTTCCACCATATCCTGACCTGAAGACACACACACACACACACACACACGTCTGACTGGTCTAACACGTGTAGCTACACACACAACTTTGTCTACATGATTCCGTTGTGTTGTGAATGGACACAAACCGCTGCAGGGAGCAGGTTCTGTTTCAGCCGCTGGTGAACATCTGGTTTGAGGTGGTTACAGTTACAGTGTTGGAAATGAATGATGTCACTTCCAACTGGAGTGTGACTGTTTCACTCAGTGACTTTGTGTTACCTTCCTGTGTGTGTGTGTGTGTGTGTGTGTGTTAATGGGTTTCCAGGGACAGAGCACAAACGCACACAGACATCCGTTGCGATCAGAGAGTCTGGTGCACCGTGGGGGGGAGGAGCCTGTGTTTGTGACGCTTGCAGAACGCAGCGTGCGACCAGCGCTGCAGGAACGCTTCACTTGTTGAGGTGATTAGGATCAGCTGGGTCTGGCTCAGGTTCCCGTGTGCTCTGGAAACCATGACAACGAATGGCGTGACACTTCCTCACTAATGTTCTCAAACTAGAACGCCCTTTGTCGAAGGCTTCAGCTCAAACTAAAACATTAGGTTTTGTGAGGGCCGCCGTGACCTTTGACCACACAAATCTTATCAGTTAATGTGTAAGCAAACATTTGTCCAGAATGTTCAACGATCTTTTGTGAAGTCACTGACCTTGACCTTTGACCACCAACTTTTAATTAGTTCATCTTTCAATTCTCGATAGTTCCTGTTTGAGTCCAATTGAGCGTTTGTACCAAATTCAAAGAAATTCCCTAATAAAATGACACCTCTGGCCTCTGGCTGTCGTTGGCGTAAAGAAACGTCTTCTCCACCTGAAGGTTAAACACGTGGCGAGGTCCTGGCAGCTGATTGGCTGATAGAGCCGCTCCTCCTTTGTAATGATCCCTGATCTGGACCATCCCTGTTCCCATGTGTTCCCTGAGGAGGTGGAACAGGAGCAGTGAACGTCTACACACAGTAAACACACAATCAGTCAGAGCGGCTGAACTTTACTGCAGCAGCGAACAGAGAGCTCCGCCTCCTTCTTCTCACTGTCAACGCCAGCGCTGGAGATCAAGTGTGTTCTGAGGAATTCAACACGTTTTTAAAACTCACGTCCTCTCCACTGATGAGATTTGTCTCCACAAGATCTCAGAGAACGACTTCTGAACGGAGCTGGTGTGAAGTGGTGACACTGAATGTAGAGAAAGTAATTCATTGATTTTAAAGAAGCTGTTTAAGTCATGTTTACATCATGTTTACATCATGTTTACATCATGTTTACATCATGTTTCTCATTGGAAAGAAGACGAAGGAGAGAAGTGACTCAGAGGATTTCACCTTGCGGCTGCAGGACTCTGTTCACACGTCGGTTGATGAGAGGGTTTGGATTCGTCAGGTTGTAATTATGAGTAAATGAATGACTGAAGTTTTACAGAAATGTTTTTTATTGTAAGTAAATCATTTTAAATTGAGTGTAAATCTAAAACAAACGGCAAAGATTAAACTATCAACAGGAAGATAATCAAGTTTGGATTTAAAGTTGGATGCAGCTCAGTTTCAGCTGAGTCACTCTAACTCTCCTGTGGGTGGAGTTCACATCTATTGTTTTAAATCCTCAGTTTCTCCTTCATGTCTTTGTAGATGGAACATTTTTGAATCTTTGATGTTTGGACAAAACAACTAAAAAAGCTCATTTATGTTTCCTTTACGTACAAAAATAGATTAGATGATGGAAACGTCTGTGGCTTCATATTTCCACGTGTCCTTTGGTTGACCTGCAGAGTTTCTGACAGCAGCAAAAATACAGATTTACCTTTTTAATAAAAAGGCAAAAGTTATGAAATCCTCCGTGTGACTGTAGAAGAGTTATTCCGTTGTGTCGGGTGACATCACTCCTGGTTGTCGCCCCCCCGACCGGCCTCCACTGTGTTATCTAAACATTTCATATTTTCTACATCAGCGCTCTCATTTATTTGGCTTTTATGTTTATGTTCCCGGCGGCATTCACGGGATTCCTGTCAAATCCTGGTGGGGGGGGGGTGGGGGGTTAGGTAACCGCAGCAGAGGCCTTGTCCCAACAGATCCACAGCATCAGGTCTGCTCTCTCATCCCTTCTGATCACAGCGATATGTCGTAGTGGTTATGTTATGACAGATTAGTCACAGGGTGTTTATCTTCTTCACGTTATGATTCAGAACGGACTGACAGCGTTTGGGTTTACGCCAGAAACATGATTAATGTCGTCATATCTGCGCTGCACCTAACTCCACACACTCATGGAGATCAGTCCTTTAAATGTGTCTGATTCTTTTCATCAAGATCCATGAATTACTCTCTAAAGGAATCAGTGAGAATCTCACCAGCCGGACAAGTTGCTGAAACCCTCACGACTGTTTGTGACAAAGCAGATGGAACCTTTCCCTCCTGCTGCCTTGTGAAATATCTTTAATATACACGGAGAGCGATTGATGAGGTTTCTAACTCGTGACGGACGTGAAACTGGAAGAACACAAATATCTCAGGATGAAGAAGAGGAGCGGGACACGTAGAAGACGAAGAAGGGTCTCGGTGCACCCTCAGCATTATCGTCTGCTGTAAACTCCAATTTGTATCTATGACAGTTCCCTCCACAGCTTTGTGTTTTCACCAGATACGTGAATATGAGGATTCAAACATCAGATATAAGATTCTGGCTGCTTTGTATTTACAAAGCTACTAATCAATAATGAAATCCATTGTCATTTAGATGCTAATCTGAGTGATGTAGATGATACAGTGGTAGTAACGTGCAGGTTGTTGTTCTGCAGCACTGATCCTCGCTGCTCTCTCTCCAGCTCGTTGAGCTTCAGCAGCTTTCGGCTCTTTGCTCTTTCTTCCTCATTAAACGTCTCTTAGGTTAAACAATAAGCGGGCTCCCTCCCTGCAGTGATACGGGAGAGTGGTTTCCTTTCCATTCTTCAGCCTGATGTGTGCGATCAGTGGAGGAGGCGTTGAGCCAGAACGGCCTCTGAGACCCTCCCCCCCCGGCTGATAGTGGCTAATGGGCGCCGGGGAGGGTGTTAATGGGAAGGCACAGGTGCAGGAGGGTGAAGGATCCTAATTATAAAAATTGTATTAAGCAGAATTATAGATGAGTCCTATACATCAACGCATGGAAAACGTCTTGTGTTCCTGTGCAGCGTCAGTGGGTGAAGGAGGAATCAAACACATGAGATGTAGAGTCGTCCCCGAAGAACAAGAGAAGCTGTGCAGGTCAGGTGGCTGCAGCTCGGGGGGGAGAGCGGGTCGTCCTCGAACCAGCAGGTCGGCAGTTCGATCCCAGTCTCGAGTGTCTGAATTAGGGCTGCAACTAACGACTATTCTGATAGTCGATTAGTCACCGATTATTGAAACGATTAATCGACTAATCGGATTATGAATGACACAAATGCTCAATTGCTATTATTTAGCAAGCAGCTTTTAAATTTAGCTTGAGGTTGTTCGAGGCATGTGATGACTGAAAATAAAGACAATAAAGATCGATACTTCATTAACAAAAAAGTCTTTTAATAAACGTTGCTGCATATAAGGGTACTGTTGACACACAAGCGAAGAAAAATCAAGTTTTTGTCCATTTTAAAACGAAGAACAGGCAAAGTGCTAATAAAAAAAAATAATTAAAAATCAAGTTTCCCTTTTTACTGTGAACCAAGAACAGGCCAAGTGCTGATACAAAAAATACATTAAAAATCAAGTATCCATTTTTCGTGTTAACAAAAAAGGACAGGGACAATAACATTAATAAAAAATTCAACAAACGAAACTACAGTCTTCTTCAGACTAAATAATTGTGATTTAAAAAAGACGTTTGTCAGGCAATAGGATAACATTTTGCTTTAAAACTCGTTAAAAAAAAGTTTAAATTTATATTTTTGTAATGGATTCTAGAATCCTGCGCACGGGTATAAACGATAAACGAATCATCGCCGAGTAAATTCGTCGGCGACTATTTTTGTCAACGACGTCGACTAATTATTGCACCCCTAGTCTGAATCCCGTGTTGTTGTATTGAAAATCACTTTGAGTATAAATACAGATCATTTACCGAGAGGCAGAAACTAGAAGTCAAAGGGTCGGTATGAGGTTCGGACAGATTCCTACGTGGTGCTCCACCCTGGCTCCACCCTGGCTCCACCCAGGTTACACCCAGGCTCCGCCCCTCGCCTGAATCTCCAAGACTTTGTCCTGTTGTCGTGGACTCGTCTGACCCGGACCATCTCCTGCTGCGTTGTTCATACGTCTGAAAATCCCAGTCTGGCTTTTAGCTTCCAACACAACAGCCTTAATGAAAACCCTCCATCACTCTGCGACTGTGACACATCTCCTCTCTCTGCTGTCTCTCCACCTTCTCCTCCTCCCTCCATCTTGTTTAATTCCCCCCCCGGCTGGTTGTTCTCCATCGAGACGGTTTCTCTCGCTCAGGGATAAAACATGTTGTTGTCTGCTGAGTTAAATGAAAAGCCCCATGACCAACTGGATGTTTGTTTAGGATTAGATTCACAGGGAAGCTGATGGTGATCACCACGGCCCCGTGATGGAGATCCAATTTGTGTGAAGCTCAGATGGAGTTGGTGAGCGGTGGAGAACACCTGTCCTCCTCCAGGCCGAGACAAACTAAAGTCCTGTTCACTCAAATGTGGACGTTCTGCAAAAACAGTATTTTAACAGTATTGAGTTATTGATTCAAACAGCGTTTTAAGTCACCAACACAGAGACTTTTCCAAATCCCTCCAAACTGCAGATTGTCGCTAGACCATAAGAAAGTATTTTTCATATTCGTCCTCAAGCTGCAAAAGACTCCCTCCTCATTTTGACTCTGAGGATATATTAGGTGTAGATGGATGAATTGATGGATAATCTTTTCCCAAAATATCGTATATGTTCTAGTGTTGTGAGAATAATCCAGTACATTCAGGCTCATGAAAAGAGAAAAGATTGTAAATAGGTAATTTATCATAAATAAGCCAACAGAGATTCTCTTTAGTCCACGAGTGATGGAGCCGTTTCAGCTCCACTCGGCTGAAAGAAAAGAAAGAACTGAAAGAACGGAAAGAACGAGGATCTTCAAGAGAAGAAGAGATAAGTTTGATGAAATCCACCGTGAGACACTTTCACTGCTTCTCTCAGGCGGTGGAATGAGGTCGACCAATCAGCAGCCTCGGTTCTGCAGGTGCTCGTTCCCCGACTGACTTCCTTCACTTTTCTTCCTTCACAACGTGTGTGTGTGTGTGAGTCTGTGTGTGTGTGTCATGTTTGTGGAAGTCACTCCAGCCGCCCCTCCCTGTCCTGATTGGGGGTTATTAACCTTTGGGCCGTGTCCAGCAGAGAAGCTTCCAACATAACATCCTGCTTCCTGCAGCTCAGCAGCTAACTATAGCAGCTCAGAGTCTCCACTCAGTCAGAAACAATCACACAACCTGGACCCGCCTCCAAAGTAGCATTTGATCTGACACAGGTCGATAAACTGTGATCTTTCTTATTATCAAACATCCAGAATCATTCAAACTCTGTGGTGGTGTAACTGGGAGACAAAGACAAAGAGGAGGCCTGGACTTTGAGATGGCCGCTTCCTTTTCCTTTGAGATCAATGTTTCAATAAACATGGATGTCACAGTCCATGTGATTAACAGAGACAGTTTCTTAATAAAAGTCCCAGACTTGTATAAACTGAGATATGCAGAGTTCAGCCGCCTGCAGAACCAAGGAACGTTAAAATTCCCCCACAGCAGCTACAATGTAATTACACGTCTATAAAAGAAGCTCAACATTTCAATTCATATTCAGTCTTTATTGGTTTACATGAGTCATTTCTGCAGCTGCAGCTCGATCTCGAACCCACTGACATGTGGGTCTCAGGTCTCATCATGCAGCAGGTTTCACTGAGCGCTCGCTGCCATCACTCGCCGCCCGGCTCTTCACTGCTCACCCTCTTAATCCCTGTGGATTAAACAGATTGGTGAAGTTGAATGCTTTAATCCCGGGTGTGTTCCTGCTGTGTGGGCGTGTGAGTTTGTGTCGTAATCACACATCTGCAGGCCCAGATTGCTGCTGAAACAAATACACATGTGTGCGTTTGCAGAGGGGAAGTGGTTTTATGTTGAGAGCTTTGAAGTGAGAGTGTGAAGAATGAACAAAGTTGTTGTTTTTCAAGAGTTTGCTTGTTTGCTTCTAACAAGCAAATGGAATCGTATCAGAGGCTTCAGCTGAGAGCGTCGCCTGGAAGGTAGAAGATCACAACTGAAGTAAATTCATTTTTATACATTAGAGCTTTTAGAAAGAAATCAAATATCTCCGGGTGAAAAAGAGGAGTCAAGAGAGTTTGTGGCTTTAAGTGAAGACCTCATGTTTCCTTTGTGATCTTTGCCCC
Source organism: Limanda limanda (assembly GCF_963576545.1). Classification (NCBI taxonomy): domain Eukaryota; kingdom Metazoa; phylum Chordata; class Actinopteri; order Pleuronectiformes; family Pleuronectidae; genus Limanda; species Limanda limanda. Next base: position 1,323,148 of record NC_083644.1, read on the forward strand.
TGAATGTGTCCAGAAGCTGTTTGATCTGAACTACATCCACACGATTATGTTTTAGCTTTTAGACGCATCACTGTTGCTATGGTTACGCCATCCACTGGCTTCATTGGGCGCAGAAAACAGAAGAAACAAGAAAGTAAATCCCTGCTCTTACTTTTCTGAGACTACGCAACCAACAGAGTAGACCATCTACTTCCTGTTTACACCACATGACCAGTGTTTGGAATAGTCATGTGACCTGTGTTTTCAGAGATTATTTATGATATAGAGATTGTTTTAGTTTTAAAACAACACTCCTCAGTGTGTATGAAGCTTCGGTCCCAGCTGGTGAAACGTCTCCTTCGTGAACATTTATGCTTTGATTGCGGCTCATTAAAAATAAAAAGCGAGCTGTTCTTCAGAGGAACAGTGAGTGCTTCAGCCAGACGTCAGAGGAACCCTGACAGCTGCAGTGAGATCACAGACACAAGAACAGGTCGGAGCAGGTTCTCCTCACTGTTCTCTGTAGACCTCATTCAGACAGAAGCTGGATCAGTGTGGATGTACTAGGGACGGGAATCGACAGGGACCTCCCGATACGATACGATCACGATACTTAGGTGGCGATACGATATGTATTGCGATTCGATATTACGATTTTCTGGGATTTCTTTTGGTTATTTTTTTTTTTAAATACTGGACCATGGAAAAATGTTGAATCATACTTTCAAATACAACACAGTCAAATTCACTTAGAGCTTTACAAGTTTTATTTCAAATATTAACATTAACTTAATGACTGCCGGGCAGCCAATAGAGAAAATAAATAAAAATGTGCCCTATTATTGTATAGCCCCTGATAACTGCACACAAACTGACAGATTAAGAAATGTATGCCACTTAGGCTACTTTTAAACAATAAATAAAAGGTAAATTAAATAGAATGAATAAAAGTTTACTTAAAATATAAACTTTGAAATAAACAAAGTAGGCTATTGTTGTTTGCATGTAGGCGATGCAAAGCTAGTGCTTGGGTATGTTTGGATTCTTGTGCAAAAACAAGAGCTGGTCAACATGCTCTGGGGTGATGTTGCTCCCCCCATATATCCCCCCCCTATAAACCAATAAATATGTTTTAAAAAAAAATCGATTTGGGAGGCAGCATGGCGATTTAAAATCGTCATTCAAAAGAATCGCGATTTGTAACTGAATCGATTTTCCCCCCCCATTCCTAGCATGTGGAGTCAGAACCAACAGAACTGGTGACGTGCTCGATCACTGTGGAGTTTTCTACTGGTTTCAAATCCACGGAGAAGCACAACGTGTGTTGGTGTTTGCTCTGTGCAGCTGAAGTGTGTGTTGGTTTTACACATGTCCGGTCTGTGCTGCAGGTTGTAAGCGTTTTGTGCCAAGGCAATAAAACCCTGGCAGCCCTCCAGTATGGATATTGTTTTATTGATTTACTGGAACTACCTCATAAAAAATGGAATCGTATCAGAGGCTCCGAAGCTGAGAGCGTCGCCTGGAAGGTAGAAGATCACAACTGAAGTAAATTCATTTTTATACATTAGAGCTTTTAGAAAGTACTGTTACACACAGACACATGTGATGAACCCACATCAAACAATGGGTCTACACACACACACACACACACACACACACACACACACGTACGTACGTACGCACATGCACAAAGGAAGGAATGCAGAACACAGTTTTGGAGGTCGTCTCAGGACTCAGGTGGTGGGTTTGGCAGAGCTGCTCAGGTTGGATTATACTGCAGACAAGTAATGACATAACCTTCCTGTGTGTGTGTGTGTGTGTGTGTGTGTGTGTGTGTGTGTGTGTGTGTGTCTGTGTGTGTGTGTGTGTGTGTGTGCAGCTGCATTAAATAGGAGAAATAAATATGAGATCAGACTGTAGCAGATAATCACTATTAAAGGAACATGATCAGAACATCCTGTTTTGGAGGAAATGTCAAGCTGCGTATAAAACTTTATGTCGACTGGTCGCTCCTCCTCCTCCTCCTCCTCCTCCTCCGCCTCCTCCTCCTCCTCCTCCTCCTCCTCCTCCTCCTCCTCCTCCTCCTCCTCCTCCTTGCTCCTCCTGATGCAGGAGTGAGGAGGAGGAGCTGAGCAATGAGGCAGAATATTACTGGGTTGGGTCGTTAACGGATGTCGAGCTGCTACACAAACACAAGTGATGCAGTCCCAGCAGCATTTGTGTGTCTGTCCTGTGTCTCTTAGCTCAACTTTAATAACCTGAACATACAAAATACATTGAGCTTCCCTAACTTGAAACACCTAATATCATGTATATTGATCTATATCCAATTGAAAAGTCTGTGCAGTGAACATATTGCAGCAGCGTTGCTCGTGTTCTAGAATCTAGGAGAATCCTTGTGTTTTTATTAGAGCTGAATTACAGCAGCTCTGTTATTTGTACATTGTGTGTTTTGTTGTGTTTGTTTTCAGACTGATCGACACTCTGCTGACACAGTTACAGTTTACAGTAATAACTTCCATGTGTGTGTTCTGGCTTTGCTCTCTATTGTTTTGCTGGTTCTCGTCCTCGTCCTCGTCCTCGTCCTCGTCCTCGTCCTCGTCCTCCTCCTCGTCCTCCTCCTCCTCCTCCTCCTCCTCCTCCTCCTCCTCCTCCTCCTTGTCTTCCTTGTCCTCCTTGTCCTCCTCCTCTTCTTCCTCCTCCTTCTCACCATCCCTCCTATTCCATGTTTGTCTCCATTTCTCTTTTACCATCTGTTTTTCCTGAGTCACAGCTGAGTTGATTTCAAACTATGTGTGTGTGTGTGTGTGTGTGTCTGTGTGTGTGTGTGTGTCTGTGTGTGTGTGTGTTGCATTTATATAAAACTGGCACATGATTTAATTTAAGGTCGTTTTCTGATCGGAGTCTGAAGCTTCATGTCTTTGTTCCAAAGTTTCCTTTGATCGGTTAGTTTTGGTTTCACGTTGTAAGAGTTGAGTTTGACTTCCTGGTCACAGCTGGTGGATCTGAATTGAATTAATGAAGAAGCTGGAGCTGATCTTCAGAGGCGGATCAATCCACATGTTTGGATCCAGTGAGACGTCCGTGCAGCAGGATGTGGGCTTCCATGTGTTTTTAATAGTTCAACAATGGAGCTCCATGGCTCAAAGGAACACGACCTGTCAGCTGCTCCACCAGCTCCACCACGGTGGAGGCGTCTCTCCTCTTTCTGTGGGATTCAATCACAGGAAGAAAAGTATCGACTCAAATATTGAAAACTATTTCAAACTTGGCAAAATTGGAATTGAACCAGAACGTATTGGAATTAATTGGTACCACAGCTTCCGGTAAGAAATAAAAGGAAAAGTCAGGATACAGTAAAGTTAAATAAGGATGAAATGTTAATGATATTGAAATCTAACTATGACCCGGACACTGTTAGTCCCCATGCTCGCTGATGTTTGACAGACGCCAACAACAGAAACAGAGAGCGCTTGGTTAACCGCGCTGACCCAGCGGCCAAACCACACATTTATCCTGGCAGTCGGTGCAGGAGGATCCCCACCCCCCCCGTCCCCACCCCCCACCCCTCCCCTCAGGGAATAATGCAGCAGGCTTTGCTTTGTATTACGTCGCCTCAGACTGTGTTATGGAAAAGTAATGGCTTGCCACGGTGCATTATGAAGATGGATTTCAGATTCCAGCACTGAGTGGGATGCAGGAGTGTTTTATGAATGCACTTGATTGTTTTTCCTGTGAGGAGAGAGAGAGAGGGAGGGAGAGAGAGAGAGAGAGGGAAAGAGAGAGAGGCCAGTGTCTTCAGAACCAAAGCACAGACGTCTTGCACAAGTTTCTGAGGATGATGATTAAAACATGTGCTCACTGATCTCATCAGATCCGTTTTGCTTTGTCCTCTCTTTATCTGCTGGGACACATCAGGTCCAGGTCCAGGTCCAGGTCCAGGTCCAGGTTCAGGTCCAGGTCCAGGTCTAGCTGAAGCTTTGTCCTCTCTTTATCTGCTGAGACACATCAGGTCCAGATTCAGGTCCAGGTTTAGGTCCAGGTCCAGGTCTAGCTGAAGCTTTGTCCTCTCTTTATCTGCTGGGACACATCAGGTCCAGATTCAGGTTTAGGTTTAGGTTCAGGTCCAGGTCCAGGTCCAGGTCCAGGTCCAGGTCCAGGTCCAGGTCCAGGTCCAGGTCCAGGTCCAGGTCCAGGTCCAGGTCTAGCTGAAGCTTTGTCCTCTCTTTATCTGCTGGGACACATCAGGTCCAGGTCCAGGTCCAGGTCCAGGTCCAGGTCCAGGTCCAGGTCCAGGTCCAGGTCTAGCTGAAGCTTTGTCCTCTCTTTATCTGCTGGGACACATCAGGTCCAGATTCAGGTCCAGGTTTAGGTTTAGGTTTAGATTTAGGTTCAGGTCCAGGTCCAGGTCCAGGTCCAGGTCTAGCTGAAGCTTTGTCCTCTCTTTATCTGCTGGGACACATCTAGTTCAGGTCCAGGTCCAGGTCCAGGTGAAGGTTCAGGTTCAGCAGAGATCGATACGGACTTGTGTCTCATGCGAGTGTCCAGACAACCCCCCCGCCCCTCCTGTCTGTGTGACCTGTTAATCCAGAGGCTTGACGTCGGCCTGTATAATCCTGTGTGATCCTCAGAGTCCGGGCAGATGAAACCTTCAGAGTTTGAACTCGGCTCTGGATCCTTCATGTTCTCCGCTCGTCTCTCCTGCTCTCACACCTCTGATCGGCTCTTCTGCTTCTGAAGTTCCCAGAGCTCATTGTTCACAACACAGTGAATCCAAAACATCACCTGCCACTAGTTTGCAGGTGAAGACTTTACGGGACTTTAGGAATGTGAGGAACTACCAACAGCTTCAGGCGATGCATTTAAGGACCATCTGTAAATGGGATAACTACAGAAAATATCCTGGGTTAAACCATGATAATTATTATTTTCGAAGGCAGAGTTGTGGATTGATTGAAGCACGTCGGTCGTTAACACAAATCGCTGACTCGTCACATCTGCTTTCTGACACAGTTCTTCAGATGCCTCCACCACTTCACTGCTTGTACTGAACTCAGTGTTTGTGTTATTCTGGATTCATTACACACGTAACAGCCAAAGCACTTTCCTCAAACATGGGATCTTTATTAAAAAGCTATTTTATTTCATCTAGTTGTTTTTATGATTATGGCCAGAGTGAGAGTAATAAATTGAACCATTAAAGTAAAAAACAACATTTGTAATTTAGGATCTACATTATTAGTTGTTTGTGTCCGTGTGTGCAAACTTATTAAGATTAAAAACCATAGAAGAACAAAGGATCCATACTTGATTGAATACATACATACACACATTTTGTAAAGAGTAAAATGCACAACTGGAATAAAAGGAAGACTCAGGCGAAGATGGATCTGATATAAAAATGTCTCCAATAATATCTGCAGTGTTTCTGCACCTGAACTATATTTAAGTTTCTTTAATTTAACTGTAATTAAACTGATTAACTTCCCTCTGCATTGTGTTAGTGGAGCCTGATCAAGGCCGATACCAACGAAGATACTGATATATCAGTTTGTTTATGTAAATTAACGTATTTTCTACGTTGAATATTCTGCCAAATTAACATTTCACAGATGCCAAAATGTCGGTGAAATGACGATGCACAATGAGGAGGTGGAAACGGGGAGGAAACTCAAAGCTTCAAAGCAGAAAAACAAGAATAATAACAATAATAATAATAATAATGAGAAGAAGATGAAGAGAGAAATCTGTCGTGGTTGCTGTTGGAACCTCTAACCCCCCCGCTCACCGGGCAGCAGTAACATTTGTTCCTGTGGTCAACACACCGGCTCTTTTAAATGAAGAGATCCACAGCAACCATGTTGTTATCTGGCTCAGCGCTGGTTTATGGACCTCGCCCCCCCGGTGGGATTGTGCTGACCAGTAAAGGTCACTGGGAGAGGAGGAGCTACAGGAGGCGTGCTGGAGGAAACCCTGCCGTCTCCTCTGGTTCTTCTCTTGTTAGTTTTACTTCTGTCCTCCATCTCGGTTTCTCAGGCTGTAGCTGCAGCTTTGAATTCTTTTGAACGATATCTTTAAATTAAACATCTGTCGTGGTTGGATTGTGGTTTTGCCTCAGCTGTTTTGAATTCGGGTTTTTCGTAGCAAAGGACGCATTCCGTGAGATATTGAACTAAATTCTTATGAAATCGGATTTTTTTAAGGTCTGGAATCACCACATTTTCTCCCTGATAACAAGGGTTAGGGTAGATCGACTTCTAGTGAGAAATCATAAACTGTTTATCCTATTTACGAGTGTATATATATTATCAATTTAGCAGCTTCATAGATAATACTCACAGTATTAGTATTTATGTTTACTGATATGAAAATCAGTTTGTAGAAAATGTGTATTTATGTTAGGAATTGTTCTTACTCTTGATTCAAGTCCTATATAGTTGAATATATTTCTATTTAGTGTTTATAAATTGTTATTTACTGTTAGGTTAATTGTTATACTTTAAACTTCAAATATCAAACCTCAATTACATTTCTTTGTCACAAAAGTTTGATAAAGAAATCATTTAATCATATATATAAATGTATCTATAACACCAGTATCGAGTCAGTAAATCGGTCGGGCTCCCGTCTCTTTTCTCATTATGGATTTTCACGTAATCTGCTTAATCTGTATTAACATGTCAGCAAAGGTTGTTTTGGTTAAATATTGACGGTTTCAGTAAGATGAGAAGTATGCGGTGAGGTCAAAGCAGATGTTGACCTCTCGTGTTGGACGCCGCGGTGCAGCCGGGCCCCCCCGCTCGGCGCTGTGGTTTGAAACCACAGCGTGCTCAGGTAGCCGGGCCCCAGTGGGGGACAGTGGGAGGTTAGAGTTGGGATTTTACATTTTACAGCTAAAAATGATCATTTCAAAAATCCTGCCGCCTCTTGTCCTTTGTGCTCACCCCCCCTCTCTGATCACGTGACCTCATGGTGACCTCATGGTGACCCCGCGGTGGCTCTTATCTCTGTGAGCCGTGCTGTGGACTGACTGTGGGCGTGTCTCTCCGCTCAGACGACTTTCATTTCTATCTGTTTTCTGTAGCTGTTTGTTAGTTTACTGGATTTTTTAAAACAAAAAGCCACAGAGCACTTTGTTAAGAACTGACGGAGCAGGTCCGTGGAGGTGGAGTCGGGGGGGTGGGGGGGGAGTGGAGTAGTCGCCTGCTGCCTCGGTGCTTCAACCTGAGGCTTTTAGTTTGAAGATGACATTGCTACCTGCCACAATAAGATCTCTGCTCCCACAGCTGCTGCTCACAGATAGAAACAGAAAGCACATTAACAGTGAGGTTATGGTGTCATTCAGCACCTCACAGCCGGGGGAGCCACTGAGCCTCACGTGGCCTCGCAAGGCTTCTGAAGTATTTGACCCACATCTCCTTCACTTTCCAGACAAACCAGTTTATTAAGAATTTGGAGATGGGCCATCATTTCTCCATTTGATGCAGCAATTCATATAATCATATAAAAACTTCACAAGTCATAGTTTGTACAACGCTAAGGATTGAGATGTGAAATTCGAAAAAATAGAAGTTGAGGAAACTTTCAGAAAGATTTGCTGCTGTTACAGAAATCACCAAACGTATGAGAGCACTTTTAAGCATTTGATTTTAATAAGGCTCAAACTTCTGAGCTGCTCCTCTTCAGCAGAGTGATGACTCCACTGTGACTTTGTGACAGAGGGTGTGACCGGCAGCAGCAGCGATGTAACTGATTATGTAACCGCTGAATCCAAACAGTGACATCATGTCACAGGGTTCTGTCCACAGCAGAAGAAGAAGAAGAAGCTGGTTCCTGCAGTTTGAGGAACATGGAATCTGTTTCAGCGTTTCAGCAGCTTTCTTCTTTCTCTGTCCAGGTTTAGAATTCATTCAGAATACTACTATTACTTTTATTGTACATGTACATAAACACAGTTTGACTCAAATGGACCACCGTGGACTCAAGCTCCCGCCCACACACAGTTTAAACCAATCATGAGTCAGTCTCAGCTGTCAATCATAACCACCTAAGATGACAGCTACCATCTTTGAGAAACATTTGGTCCATGTCCAGTCGACTAACATGGAGGAGGCGGAGTTTATGACTGCAGCCAGGGCATCCAGATGATTTGGCTCTTCTTTTTAGGGAGCTGTCATGTCGTCCATCTTTGTTTACAGTCTGTGGTTTAAAGGATTTCCCAGTGGCCTCTGCGGAGGTCATGACCTGTAAAGTTCCCAGTTGGCTGACCCACTGTTGGTCGGGATCGAACTCTGAGGCGTGGACGAACCAGCAGTGAACCCAGAGGTTTCAACACGGTCGGTCTTTACAGTGTTGGTGCGGTTGCTATCAGCAACAGAGCCCAGAAGCCTTGGAGACGTTGTTACTTATTAACCATAAAACACCGTTCCATCGCACAGATAACAATCTGCCCGAGAACACACAAACCATAAACCTGCCCGGAGCGGCCGCTTCAGATCCAAGTCACTTACTGGAAGAAGAACAGATCTGTGAAGCTGGAACACGTTGGATGTGACCGAGCTGCGTGAGGGTTCAGGTCTCTGATGGAGTGTGTGTCTGCTGAAATCATATCAATGCTCTTGAAGGAATCTGAAGGAACGTTTCTCCCACTTTAAGTGTCATTAAGAAAAAACAGTTGCTTATATTAGAGCTGAAGGAGCCAAACATCCAGGGCTGTTGTGTGTAGAAGGAAGTTTCTGTGGACATTTGGTCTCTAGTGTCCAGGACAGTTCCCCTCAAAACAGCTCAGGACTGAGTCTGGATATTATGAGTTAAGAAAACTCAGGCAAATGACATCACGTCCAAAACAATATCTACGTTTCTAAGAACGCTTGTACCCACTAGTTATTAGTAACTAGTTATTTTATCACCCCTTTGTTTGTTTGTTGTATATTTTTATAAGCAAAATGAAACATTAAACACGGATTACCATGGAACTGGAGGTGAGTTGTGTTATGAATCTGCTCTAGGCCTCCTCCTCCTCTTCCTCACTTGAGGGACGAGTTAGCTGCTTTCTTCGTCCTCTACGATGTTAAACACTTCCACGCTCCGCTTGACTTCACGTGCTTGCGTCGTCCGTTTCCTACAAAACAACGTAACTTTCCTGACTAACTCTCCTGACTAACTCTCCTGACTAACTCTCCTGACAGGTCTGTAGATCAGGAGCTAAACTTCTTCTTCACTGAACTTTTCCCCCGTGTTCAAATGAATGTTTGAATTTAGAATAAAAACTGACAGCTCTGGTTTATAAAACCATTTAATGTGTTTGTTCAGTTTATTTAAAAAATCATATTGAGGTGAGCGAGGCCAAGTTCCCCCCCCCCCACCCCTTAACGCCTTGTTCCAGCTTGAACACAGCTGGAACACATCTGCACACACACACAGACACACACACACACTGAGGGAGAGGAAGCAGGTATGATGCAACGTAATCCTGCTCAGACACACATGTGATAAATCTCATGATGTCACCGTTAACCTGTTCAGCGCCGACAGCGACCTCCGACCTCCGACCTCCGACCTCCAGCAGCAGAAGCTCGGGTTCAGACTCGTGTGTGTGTCTGAGTTTCAGACCGACAGGAACGAGCCCACAGCGCCCAGCGGGGAAACACTGAGAGGTGGGAAACAGATCTGTCATCTGATTTGATGGTTATTTCTGTTCATGTCCCATCTACAGACATGGAGGAGGAGGAGAGGGGGGGGGGGGGGTTATGACCTACACTGCAGTCACCCTGGGTCGATTGAGACACATCTTCTATTCAGACTGTTGACTCTTTGAATCAGCTCCCAAAGACAAAACGTCCTCAAACCTCTTCTCTCTGCTGATTAATGAAGCTTTTATCTCGACCTCTTCTGTCCATCTGCATTAAATCTAATCTTAAGGCGGGGGGGGTGGGGGGGTGGGTGGGGGGGTTCACTCCTGCAGCCGTCAGCTCGTTGGACCGCCGCTCTGCTCGGCCAAGAGAGTTCTTCCAAAAATCTCCTTTTGGATCCTCAGGCGTCGCTCGCTGCCAGAAGAGAAACAATCCTCTGGGTTGAGGGAGGCTGTTCTCTGGCTCCGGGCCGGGGGGGGAGAGGGGGGAGGAGGTGAAATCATCAGATGGTTTCTCTCTCTCTTCTGTTGACGAGCAGGAAACATGAGGCTGAGCTCAGCTGGGCTTCAGCTCCGTGCTGGGACACGTGGGATGGGATGGAGACGAGCATGTTACATTAAAGTGTGAGACAGGAGACGAGTGGAGGATCAGTGTGAAGCAGCAGAGGGGAACTGTGTGGGGGGGGTGGGGGGGGAAAGAGATTACGAAAACCTGGTTTTACTTCCCTCACTGCTAACATGACTTCCTGTCCTTCGTCTGACTTTTAATTTAACTCGTGGTTCCTCTTGTTGTTCGTGTTATCGCCTGAAATGTTCATTTGTTTTAATTAGGGCTGGGCAAGTTAACTCGTTTTAATCGAGTTAACTCAAGTGATGAGTTAACTCGATTGTTTATCTGCCAATTATTTTCTTTTTTCCTGTTCTGCATCTGCAGCAGTCAGCAACAGACTTTCACAAAATAAAAGCCTGACTTTCACAATAAAACAATAAATAATCAAACCTGAGTGAATGCGAGATAAAATAATTAATCGAGTTAACTCCATTGAAACGAGTTAACTTGCCCAGCCCTAGTTTTAATTTAGATTAATTTAAAGGATTTGGATCAGAAAACTTACTTAACATTACAGTCCAGTTAAAGATCATCATTATAAGTATTAGTATTATTCATATTATTAGTTTTACTATTAGTATTATTTGTATTATATTTAATTTGATAGGGACAGTCCAGAGTGACCCATACAGTCTCATTTTAATCTGATGTCCTTTGCCAGTTCTACAAAGGAAACCTGATTAGTATAAGACAATTATTAATTATATATACTTACTAATATCT
>NC_083644.1:1339090-1346590 GCF_963576545.1 Limanda limanda
CAAATAAACACACAGCAACAGAGGACAAGTGTTTTCACTGCTTCATGTCAGAAACAGGATGTTGCTCCAGCAAACTACTTGTGTTTGAGTTGCAGTCAGATGCAGTGAGATGTGAGTTGTTGTACAGTGACACACACAAGCAGTGGTTTGTGTAGATTGTGTTGGTGTTTGGCAACTTCTAATTTCAATTCTTTGTGTGGCGCAGTAACACTGATGTGATCTCAGGTGATTTCTGCAGCCTCACTGTCAGACTGAACCTCTGCCAGCTGCACTGAGGACTGAGGATGACTCAGGCATTCACACACACACACACACACACACACACTCACACACACACACACACACACACTCTCTCACACTCAGACACAAAATGCAGCACTGACCTCACATGACTGAACTGCTGCAGCCTGACTGCAGGTCTCTGTCTCTCAGCTCCACTCTGCCTCCTGCTGGTTGTAGAAGGGACTAGAGTTTAAAGCAGTTACTGTTGCTGCAGTCATTTTCTGCTCATTTAATCTGTAATAAAATAAGTGTTCTTCAAATTACTCACCAACAATAACAGAAATCCAAAGCATATCGAAAAATTTGAAGAAAGAAAGTAAAAAAGACAATCTTCTTGAGTAAAACAATTGTATCTTTAGTCCATTGAGTTGCAGTCAGTCGTGTTTCATTCAGGATTTAATTTAAATCATCCAAAGAACAATGGTTAATCCTGATGGACATGCAGGAGGACAACTCATCCACATGAGTTCAAAATCTGGATTCTAATCTGGAGTCAGATGTTAAACCAAAAGTCACCAGCAGATGGCAGCTGTGTTTAATGTAAAGAGCATCACCTGTGTGTGTGTGTGTGTGTGTGTGTGTGTGTGTGTGTGTGTGTGTGTGACTTTACTCACATATAATCACTGTCAGATTTCATGAGTTCCAATAAAACATAAACATCTCCACAGAGTCGACATATGATCCATACATATTGTGTCAGGGTAAAAAACATGCACCAGTTTCTCTGCCTCTGTGGTCGAGCTGGTGAACAAACCAGCTCAGTTTATTCTGGCGAGGTTGGAACGACCATGTTTCCTCTCGGAGGCGAATCGGTCGATGCAGGAAGTTGTGGTCTGGATTTTCAAGCAGAGTTTCTCTGGTTGAGATTCTACTGGAAGGTTATTATTGTGTTTCTCAAGAGCAGGTTTATTAACGTTTCCTTTTCTCTGCACATCCTCTCTCTCTCCGTCTCTCCCAGCCTCTGTCAGCGGCTCTCATCCTGGTTCTCAGTGAACAGCTTCTCATGCACATCATGTTGCTGTCAGACGTTTTACATGTCAGACCTTCGAGCTCCATGTCATGCTTCAGATTGACTCACATTAGGAGTCGGGAGGAACAGCTGAGCCCTCGGACTCACCGGCTCCGCCTCCTGCTCTCACTCTCACATTCTATCAAACACACACATTTTGTACAGTGGATTCATACGAGGTCTCTTATTTTGATCTTGAAATCATTTTTTTGCATTTTAGAGTAAAATCTTTTGTAGAGTCGAGCAGCGATATCCAGGTCCTGCCGATACTTAAGATGTTTAGTAATATACTGATATGATGGTAAAGAGTAAATATATATTTATATGTTTGTTTATGTGAGTTGATATGACATCACTGAACGCTGCTGCTGCTGTTGGAGGATTAATGATGAAGAGCGTCGGTGTCGGGGAATTAAAAGTGTTTCTGTTCACACTGGAAACTGATGGACAGAAAACACCGTCCCTCATGGTCACTGTGTGTGTTTGTGTGAAGATTAGATGAAATGAATGGAGCTCATGGACCGTGTGTGTGTGTGTGTGTTTGTGTGTTTCGGTGAAAACATTGTGAACGTCCAGATGGTGTTTACCTCTCGACTAATGGCCGAGGGTCGGCTCGCTCCTGCCTCCTCGCTCGTCTGTTGAAGTGCATGTGTGCGTTTTCCTCGGGCAACGACCAAGTATCGCCTGGTAACTCATACAAGTGCCAGCTGTGTGTGTGTCTGTGTGTGTGCGTGCGTGCAGCCTTTGTGTTTGCAGTACAATTACAGCTAAGTGCTCTGCACCGGACACACAGAGTGTTTCAAGAGAAAGAACATTTTCATTTTTTTGTCTGTTTCCGAGCTCGGTTCTTTCAGCGCGAGCCGTCGATCTCTGAAGGAGAGAAACCGACAAATCACACAAACTCAAATCAGCATAATATGAGCATGTGTGTGGAGGGAAGAAGAAATGAAAGAGAGGGAAACCAGGGCTGAACATGAAAGAGCAGAGCTGCTGTGTTGCTGCAGTTTGTTTCATGTCAGGTCTTCATGAATCACACTGAGACTGAGACACGAGCTTATTGTTCATGAAACTGGTCACATTTCATAAATGAAAGACATTCTTTAAACAGGTCATGACGAGTGGATGTATTTCTATTTGTTTGAGATCTTATCAGTTATTTATTTGACGTGTTCTTTCTCTTGATTCTTCTTCATCTGTAAATGTTGCTTCACTCGTTTTCATCTGAGAAACACAAAACAATCTGCAGGCTCTTCATCCACAGATGATCAGACCTGCAGCTGAGACAGAAGCCTAACCCTAACCCCCCCCCCTCCGTGCTGCCGACACCGCGTTTAAATATCCATGAGAACATGTTGAATAATTACTGGGCCCTTACCTCAACTCCTCCGCTGTGACCGACGGAGACGACCGGCTTATGGCTCCTTATTATTCAATATCACAACATTTTTAGAGATTTATAAACACATCGGTCGCACAGAGTCATTTCGAGAGTCACGACAACTTAGTCATCTGGCTCGCCCCCTGGTGGCTGGCTGCAGTATGACGCTACAAAAAAGTGCCTGTATCTCGGATTTTGTAGCTTGATTTTTGTATCGCAGGAGGAAGTGGAGATGTGTCGTACGTCTTCATTTAAAGTCCAGTTGGAGACATTAGATGATATCATCTGTGATAATTGGCTCCAGTCAGTTCTAAATTCTGGAGGAAACTGATCCAAACGAAACCAGGAAACATGAGATAGTTTTATTTCTCCAGGTTTAAGACGGTGACGTTTTCTGATGGTGGATGAAACTGAGCTGGTGACTCATGATGAAGGTTGAACTCACTCCGAGGACACGGTGTACAGAACAAAGTGTGTGTGTGTGTTTTGTTCAGCTTCTCTCCTTCCTGCCAACATGATGTCTCCCATGCTGCTTATTTACATATTCAACACACACACACACACACACACACAGACACACACACACACACACACACACCTCCATCTTGCTGCAGGCTGTCAGTTGTCCTTGTCATCAGATGATTCATTGCTAAAGGAGGAAACTGTTCTGTTCTGACTTCACCTGCTGTGAGACGCTCACACACACACACACACACACACACACACACACACACACACACACACACACACACACACACACACACACACACACACACACACACACACACACACACACACACACACACACACACACACACACACACACACACACTACACTCTCTATATACATACGCACACACTCCTGTTGGCTGTATCTTGCTTCAGACGTCATTTGAGAACTATAAAAGCTTTTATTATTATCATTGTTGTTATTTTTATTTAAATCAAGGTTGAAACCCTCATCTTGATTTAAAGAGTGTGATGGTGGAGTGACTGAATCTGGAGACTGGAGAACATTTAACTCCAATATTCATCGGGAAACTATTAAAATATGAAAGTTGTTGGATTTGTTACTGCAGCAGCTCCTCTGGTTCAGGAAGCAGAGGATCATGGGTAATATCCAGTGTTCAGTGTTGATTTAACAAACAAAGCCAAATCCTTCAGAACTTTAACGGTGTCTTAGAATGAAATGGATTTAAATGTAGGAGTTCTTTTTAATTTACGTTTGGATCCATTTGAACAAACAGGAGCTTGAAGACATCCAGAGCAGCCGTGGGCTTCACTCAGTTTGTGTGGTGACTCGTCTGTGGTCATAATGGAATCTGTTGGTTTCAATCAGAGCCAGATCTCTGTATCTCCTCCAGTGCAGCTTGCAGACCGGCCTGGTCGCTAAGCCTCCTCCGTCCTTCATGCTCAGATTAAGGTAGAGAGCGTGTGTCGAATCCATTAATCTATGAAACAGAGAAACCTCTTCCCCACATTTCACTTTCTTATATAATCTCCTCAGTCAGAAGACGAGGCTTCAAACATCCATAAACATTTCTCCCTAAAAGGACCTGAAGTCGACGTGTGTTCCGTCCAAACCTTCTGTTCTCTTCATGTTCTCTTCTGCTCTTGTTTCTTTATTTCAATTTCTTGGGATCTGCGTTTTGTTGCAGCCATTTTCTGAATTCCCCGTGTGGATCTGTCGTCGTCTCCACGTCCCTCTCTTTCTTTCCCTTTCTCTTTCTGCCTTCATGTCCTGATCCTCTTTAAGCTGACGGACGAGAGGATTAAACTCCAGACGAGTCACTTGTGGTGTTGATGGAGGAAACAGTCGAGTGGCTGAGGTTCCGGTGAGAGACGAGTCTGCTCGGCTGCAGCGTCCTGGTCTGAACTCCTGCTCCTCGGAGAGCGTTTCACTGACGAGCGACTTCACCTCAGAATCATCAGGTTTCCTGAGGGAAGGTCTCACTTTGTGTATTTTCACTGGTATAATCCTGAGGAGAAGTCCGGGTAATAATATTGATATAATCTGACTGGCTCTTGATCATAACGTAACTCTTACACTTCCTATTCTTTAACGTTCGATGTCTTCAATGTGGCCACTTGTCCAGCCGAGTGTTTTGGGACTTTTCCCGTCGGCCATTGTTTTTCCAAATGAGGCAAACAGTGACTGTGACATCATCAGGGATCGGGACCGGTTTCTCTCGGTTTCTCCGGTGATGATGCACCGAAGCAGGAAATATAAGAATTATTCCTCGAGGAACTCCGGCATCGGTACGAAGTGTTTGTGTCAGTAAATCACGTGAACTAACAAGAATGTTATTAAAGAAAAGAATAGAACCAAGCGAACACTTCAGCACAGAGACAGATGTATGTTTTGAAGGTGTAAAGATCAGACTGAGACACTTGCATTGTGACTTTGACTGACACATGTTCATCGTAAAAAAGGAACAAACAAACACAGACGTCACCATCGTAGTTTCTTCTTCATGACTTCAACCCTGTGAGTGATTCAGTGAGAACTGGATCTACAAAATACATTATACTCTATTGACAGTGAAGCCCAGAAACACACAAGAATGAAAATGAGCCGGGGATGTTTTGTCTTCGGGCCGAGTCGAAGCCGGGAGCGTTTCAGGTTCTGTCTCACATCCCGAGAGATTCGACAACTGCAGCGGAGCGTCCCGTGATGAGATGGAAAGTGTTATGCAGTGGGGGGGGGGGGGATAAATAAATCAAGCCACAGTGTAATAACAGAGGGAGGAGGGGAGTGAGGGGTGGAGGGGAGATGGAGGTGAAGCCAGGAGTCCTGTCTGCTCCGTCAGGTGATGGAAGCAGGAGGAATAACATTCAGGGTTAAATGGAGGAAAAACACGAAGCACTAACATGTTTTTCTTGCATATTTTAAGCTGTGAGACGTTTCACAGTATTTTCCTGCTTCACTTTGAACTGCAGCCTGTGGTTGTCGGTTTGGATCCAGTGCAACATTTCTTTAAAATACTGGATTTGCATATCTAAGACTGTGGCTGCGGGTTCTTACAAAGTCTTCAAATATCTCATCTTGTTTTCACCGGAGGACGTGCATGTGTGAACCCAAAGGCAGAGTGAGAATTATATGTTTACTTGGAACGAGAATATTTTTTTACCTTTGCAGTTTCAGTCTTAAATTCCATTTATAGAGGTTTTTAAATGAGTCTTTAATTTAATGCTGGTAGCCTCCTCCTCCTAAGATGAGCCTTGATAGCACTTGTTCTGTTGGGTCAGTTTATGTGAGATTCTGTTTGATCACATGCAGAACATGAACGTGTTTGTGTAGCTTGTGTAGCTTGTGTAGCTAGTGTTGTGTAGATGAAGCAGCAAGTCCATCTGCATGCAGGAGGCGGGACATGACGTATAAACTCTGCTGTGGACAGATCAGTGTTGTTGTTTCCAGCTCCTCCACACGGCGTCGGCCTCATCACCAGAAGATCTGGAATCTCCTCGAGTTTCCAAGTTGACGTCTTCGTCTTCTACGTGTCCGGCTCCTCTTCTTCATCCTAAGATCTTTGTGTTCTTCAGGTTTCACGTCCGTCACGTGATAGAAACCTCGTCCACACGTCCACTCGCTCACTGGGAAGCTTCCACACATTGTCCTGCTGGTTCCTCTCATGGACATTTTACCAGGAGGCTGCAGGAGAAGATCCAGATTTGTTCTCACATGCGGCCACCTTCCAGTAGAGGTTCTGGTGCATGTCTGAAGCAGCTTTATTAAACACTGTATGTCTGGTTAAGTGCTGACGTGTGCCCTTGCTGCACCTGATCCACCTGAACCCGTGTGCCGAGGGCATTTTGACTGAAGTTTGCACCAAGTCTATTAGTGAGAAATCAGTCTGATCAATCACTGGTATAAAAAAGTTTATCGGGAACTTATTACTGCAGCGTATTTTTACTTTCAAACTTTAGTCCATGCAGAGTGGAAGCAGCTATAAAACTTCATTTCCCCTTTTATGATCTTACTTCTAATGTCCTCCTTAATTACAAGATTTAAATGGGCTACTAAATAATTGAAGCATGTGACAGGTCTCACATTATAGCAGCTCTTTAAACTCCCCACCAGGGGGTCCAGGGGATTGATTTCATAACAAACACTTCCATTCTGCAGAACCGAGCTCCGCGGCCCCGGGCTCTTTGTGCCGCTCCTCATTCGTCATCGCTGCAACCTTCACAATCTGTGCTCACGGGGACGGACTGTAACTGGGTGAAGCTGTGAGGAGAGAGTCCAACAGAGACCCTCAGGTCACTGGTCAGCTGCTGCTGGACCTGTAATCACCACTGGTCCTCACCTGCTGCTCGTATTTATTCATCTTCTCCACTTGATCTTTCTCTTCAGCTGTTTTCTTGGTCTTTACCTCATTTGCTCTCTCCTCACTTCCACCTCCTTCCTGATTAGCAGCAAATGGCTGTTGAGTCTCCAGCCAAGCAGGAAAAGCTTCGGCTGGATGGACACGTGTGTGTGTTTGTGTGTGTGTGTGCGTGCACGTGCGTTAGTCCATGTCAATGAAATATTAACCTGACTCCAGATCTGCAGACATTCCAGGACTTTGCAGCTAATAGGAAAGATTGTGCGTTCAATTTCTCTCTGTTGCTTCATCTGCGTTTGACTTGTTGCCTCCTGCCGTTGTGTGACATTCAGCCACAGAGAAGAGACACACACACACAGACACACACACACACACGTTCTCAAGCTAAATGTCACCCCCCGTGGCGAGCAGCAATTAGGGACAGACCCTGGGAAGTGTGTGCATGCGATCAGTGCACAGTTCAAACGCAGAGGAAACAAAGCTCAACATCAGCAAATCATTTCTCT